>NC_034593.1:3249741-3253601 GCF_900095145.1 Mus pahari | reverse complement strand
AGGAAGAAGAAGAAGAAGAAGAAGAAGAAGAAGAAGAAGAAGAAGAAGAAGAAGAAGAAGAAGAAGAAGAAGAAGAAGAAGAAGAAGAAGAAGAAGGAAAGAAGAAAATGTTATTTAAATCATGAAGACTCACTAAATAATAAAATGCAATGTGGTAACAGTAATATTAACATTGGGTGAAGTGATTATTCCACTTAATATAAAATACAATACAAGAGAAAATGGACAAATTCCAGAAAGAGAAATTAACATCAAATAGACAAAAAAAAATGTATAAAAAAATTTAGCCTGGTTGTCAGTCATGGATTGAAAATGAAAGCAATGTTAATGCTTTTATCTATAATATTATAAAAATGATCAATGATGACAAAGTTCAGGGATGTTAAGAAATATGCATTCTAGCTCTCTGAGATTATAAATCAAATTGACAGCATTTCTATAAAAAGCAACAGAGGCAACATCAACATATAAAATGTATATATCTTATATATAAAATTATAGTTATAAAATATATTATGACTAAACAATCATGAAAATTCATACCAGTATATAAACAAATATTGTAACAGTATTGTTCAGTAGAAGGGTCTTGGACTCAACAATAATGTCTGCTTTCAAAGTCTCAGCTGTCAACTTGATACCTGGGAAGTGGGATCCTTAAGTGAAGAACTGCCTGTACCACATCACACTGGAGCTCTGCTGTGGCTAAGAAGGGCGATTTATTCTTTGGACCTTATCTGTTTTACTGGTTTTACTTTCCAACTGTGTGTACACATGCGCTCTAGGATGCTGGGACATGTGACTTAAAAACCTCATTCAAATATTTTGTGTGCTGGATTTTTAAAAAAATAAATTCTTTTATTCTTTTCCCTTTTCTCTACTGGCCTGGTTCCACTGGAGTTCCTTTTGTCCAGTGGGTTTAGATTTCCTTATGTGCTGTGTGTTTATGAAACCCTCTGGTTCATGTCTCTCTGCCATGCATCCTCATAACTTCCTCCCATCTCTTCACCACTTATGACTCAGTGTTTCCTTTTGTCTCCACAAGCAGAGGATGGCATTGTCTGGCATCAATAGGAAGAGAGGCCCTTGGTCTTGGGAAGGCTCGATTTCCCAGTGTAAGGGAATCTGAGGGCAGTGAGGTGGGAGTGGGTGGGTGGGAGGGGAGTACCCTCATCGAAGCCTAGGTGGGGGGAATGAGATGTGGGATTCCAGAGGGGAAAACAGGAAAGGGGATAACATTTGAAATGGAAATACATAAAATAACCAATTTTTATAAAAAACCAATTTAAAGGCAAGGGCTTAAAAAGGCTTTGACAATGCTGAAAACTAATAAATGAATTTTAAAAGGAGTAAGGTATGAAAGGGAAAGAAGAAGAATGAAAGAAATAAAACTGCTCATTTTAGTTTGTATATTTCATTTTTAAACTGTCAGGGATAGCTGCCAGAGAAAATCTGTGGGAGATTTTAGTGTGAGGACCAAAAGTCCTGATGAGACTGTCCTTTCAAGTCTACTTTAGGACCTTACAATCCCTTGATAGAATTCTACCTTCTTTAGTTCTGACCAGTCATCTAGCCTGTCCTTCTATGAAATCTTGAAATCAGCAATGTACAACTGATCTTGATCAATATAGCCACAATCCTGAATGGTATGTCCATCCCATAGACTGCTCAGCGTTGACCTCTAATATCTTTTATATAATGCCAGTAGCATCAGTTATGTAGCACAAAATCCACCACGGTGAGCAAAGTCACAAATGCCATTCAGAAGAATGGGACATTGGGTCAAAATATGTACTAACTTAAGTTGACAATTTTCCAGATGAAAAGATCTTGCTTGACCACAGGGTTATAAATGAGATAGAATTTAGAATGCAAGATCTCTGAGATTCTCCCACTTTTAAATACTTCAAAATGGATAACTTAAATATATAAATCATATGGATATAGTATATGTAAATACTTACAACTTTCAATTATAATATAAAATTAAAATTCAGCTTTCAGAGTAGGTCACAGATAATTATGTGAGCCTCTTAAAATTCTGTGATTTAATGACAGTGTTACTACTGTTTTTATTGTACATCTGAATTTCAGTTTCAGAAACATTAAAAAAAATAATTTCTCAAGCTGTGAACATGGCCTATTTCTAGAATTTATAATACTACACTAGCTTTCATACCCACAGTAAAATGAATGGGCTAAAGAATGAGACTATAAAACAGGTTCAGATTTATAAGAAAACCAAGGAGCTGAGCGTACAGGCAAAGAAGCGTGTGAGCTGACCTCTGAAGTTTTCTCTATGCATAATATGTGACATTGATGTGGGACATTTGTTACAAATGAAGAAACAATGCTTATTCTTTTGTTACTAAATATAACCATTTGTACCAAGACGGAGACTTTGAGTTATAAGGTCAATGGGATTTACCAATGAAAATTGTTATATATCTACCATTGCAGTAGCACACAAAAAGGTTTGCTTTATTTGCAAATATTTCTAATTTTTCTCTACTCTCACTATTGCGCGTTCCCACCCTTGTGGAAAATGACAATCATGAGATTGCACCTATAGTTCTCTCTTCTCCAGAGTATTTCATTTGAAAGTTGGAAGTTGTTGGCTTTTCAGATTATTCTTTCCTTCAGCAGCATGCAATTCATGTTCCCGATGTCTTTTTTGCATTATTGGGCTTTTTTTCTTACTATGTAATATTCTACTGTATTCATATTCCTGTTGTGATCACTGATCAGACTGTAAGTCAAAAACACATTTAACTTCAGGAGAAATTGCTAGAAAGCCCGAACAGAGACTTTCAGGTCAGGATTCTATCTGCCGTGCTGGAATTCAACCTGTCATTCCATCTCCGGAGTTTGATGTAGAATTGCTTTAATGTCTTGTCCATTTTTCTTGAATTTTAGCACATCTTTAGACACTGTGCTCTATCAAATACATACGTGGCAAAATTTTTCCCAGGATTTCTTTCTTTTAACAGTGTCTTGTCAGATTTCCAGCATCATTCTGCATAGGAAAGATTAAGATCCAGTACTCTAATATCAATTTACCTCCATTTTCCTGGATCATATTTCAAATTATATTGAGAGAAACCTCTGTCTTAGATTACCAACATTACCTTGATGCTATAATTTAGATATTTTTCTAGTTTTGCCTTTGACTGGCATAATATTTTTGAATAGTACATGCTATTCAAATGAACACCATCATGTATGGTTTGAATCATTAGACTCAGGCTCCCTGAGTATTAACTTTGCATTACCTACTTATCTGGATGGAGTTGAGGTAGACTACATAAACGGTGTGCTTCCAATGACTGTAGAGCAGAACAAAGGACAGTGGTTATAGTTTAAGATTACATGAAGGTGGACATGAGCCACCAGTATCATCCTGTTATGTCTAGAACCTGCCCAGTCTCAAACTTCCCTATAGAATACATGAGCACTGGCTCGGGTCCCCAGTACTATTGTAATTTGGAAGGAGGACTTTAACTTTTATTTTTCTGATTACAAACTTGAAGAGTAGATGTGGAAAATGTTGAAAACAGTCGTGTTCATTTTGACTGCAAATTATAATTTCTGTTGACATTTTTGGCATGATTTTTGTTATAGATGAGGTCTCATCCCTGGTGATCTAACTCTCTGGTCATGTTACAGTGTTTGGAAATGTCCCCTGCTGAGATGGAGAGCTGTAGGTGATGTGTGGCTGGAGACCAGTTGTTTTAGGCCATAGCAGTTACACCATTGCGATCTACTGAGATTGTCTGAATTTCCTGTTAATTGTACCATTCATTATTCATTGTTGATGTTGTTGTTTGGTTTGTGTGTGTGTGTGTGTGTGTGTGTGTGTG
>NC_034593.1:3210299-3249661 GCF_900095145.1 Mus pahari | reverse complement strand
GAGAGAGAGAGAGAGAGAGAGAGAGAGAGAGAGAGAGAGAGAGAGAGAGATATGATAGTTATTTTGATATTCACTTTCATTTCTTTCAAGACATTTTTCTCATTTGAATTTAAGTCAGACCTACCTAATGATTTGCTAATTTAAAATTCTCTTAACGAAAATATCATTACTCATTATGTAATTAAAAACCATCATCACTTTTTTTCCATTTCCTCATTTGTTTTTTCAATACCAGTATAAGAATTTCGTTTAGACTGTCTTATATTCTTTTCCCATTAGTTTCATTAATGTTGTGGAGAGTACCAGGAAAACGTATTGATTCTGACCAGATCCAAAAATGACATTTCTTAGTAGGTTACAAGCCCTTGTTCATCTTGGTAAGTTTTCCTAAATTCAGCCTTCTCTACTATCTCAACATTTTAAGCAATTTGATTGTAGTCCATGACTTATGACCTTCATTACCCAGAACACACACACATACACACACAAACACACACTACCACAACCACAACAAACACCACCAAAAACAACAATCACACTCTCCAAAGAGATACCTTACTTTGCTTTTTTTCTTCCTCAACATCTATATCTTTGGTTTACGTTTTGTTTTATTGTTATTTCTGATGAAGACCTGTTCCTTTTCTTCTCCAAGATGGGCCCAAAGATATGTGCTCTTTATCACATCTCCCCTGTCTCAGGCTCTTATTACATCAATTATTCTGCTTGCCAGCCTCTTTAATCTTTTGTTCTCTCCTCCATCACCCCCCTCCCTTCCCATCCCTGCACAAAGGAGGCTGCCCCATTAATATTTAATGAAGGGGTATTGAATTGAATTGGATTCAATTCCTCAAGCTCACAGAGCTACTGGGTAGCAGATCCAAAAATTAAAAACTAGGAATAGTGATTCAAGTTCAATGTTTTTTCAAAGATAAATGAACAGTTTTTAAAGATATAAATTTTGAAAAATTTTCTAAAATCTAAACTTACTGAATATATTGGTTAAGGTGTAAATATTTAATCCTTTGAAATATGGTGTCCCCTCATTGGTAAGTATTATTGATCCTAATATAATGATATTTGGTCATTAAAATGTTATACATTATACATGTAAATAACCAGCTACAGAATTGGAAACATATTAGTCATGTATGATAGATAAACTAATTTAAAGAGCTTATTTTATTATATAATTTAAATGATGTTATAGGTTAATTTAATACCAAAGACTTTTTATTTATTACAAAATTGATTATTACTTAATAGCTTGCCATGTTTGTCTCTTGGATATACTTGGGAAACAGTCACTATTAATTTGAAATCAATTATAGTAGTTGAATAAAGAACTATTATCCTCTTTTCTGTCTAGAAAATAAAGACCTTGGTCAGAAACAATGCATCACTTCTTAGAATTTCAATCTATTCTGAGAAAAATGATGTCAATCACACAAACACAGAACAAACCTCCGACTAGACATAATTCTATTATATTAATTTATTGATTAACTCTCCTTGGGCTGCTGTAAACATAGCAGGAGCCAGACTATGATTTGCAAAATACATTTGCATGACCTAGCCAGATGTCCCCAGTTTTAATGTTATGTAAAGGAGCATTCTATTGAACAAAGTTCTCAATTTCTTATTTCCTGTTTCTATCTTGAGACCTAATGTGATTCCAGGATAACAAATTTTATAAGAAAGCATTTATTTACCATAGATATGTGAACAGATTCTCTCAAAGCAGGAGCAACACAGTCAGGTATGGAGATGTAATAAATGCTCTAGAGAATTTCCCAGGTTTTTTTTGCTTTTATTTTATTCATTTGATTGCCTTTTGCTGGCGACATCTTAAAACTGTACAAACTAACATTCTCTCTATATATATATTTATAATAGTTACATTACTTCTCTTATGCTTTTAATTTTGATCATAATTTTATTTGTATAAAAACATAACTTATGGGTTTTCAAGGTTTGTCTTTTATTCAACTGAATATAGATTAATTTCATAGGAATTTTCAAACAATGAAAATGACGACTAGTGAAAAGCAAGCCTGGTCTTCTCACTTGGAACATATCAGACATGCATGTTTTGACATGCTTAGTAAGTTCACTTGATTAGTTTTACCCCTGTTCCAAGATAAAGAAGTACTTAATTTACATGTGGTGTACATGAATTGTATACTGTAAGTATATTATGAGCTAATGGCCTGTACAAGATTCTGATGGGTCTTAAGTAGATTTAGGTAGGATCTTTATGTGTTAAATCATCTCTAATATTATCATTTTTTCATGAGGATTAGGATGATTTGTATAGGAAATCCATTAATACCATTAATTAAACCTTTGCAAAATACATTATAAGATTAGATATATGTGTATATATACATATGTACATTTCCCCTTGTATCATTAAGAAAATGATCCTGAATGATATAACTACTAAATGCATAATGAAACAGGATGTGTGTTTCAGTTTTATGGAGATATTTATTTCCTCCATCATCAGTGTCACCCAGCTAATGTTTACATCCTGTTCAGACGGGAAGAAAAGGAAGGACAGGAAGGATCACAATGACATTTACCATGTGAGAATTATTACATAGGAGACTGATGCTGATTTTCAGCATCTCCTAGGCAGCACCTTCCAATTTTATGTGGAGAGAAAAGCAGAGTTTGTAGAGGTTAGCCATGGTTTATCTCAGATTCTCTGATAACTTTGTCATAGTTCTGCAACTGTAAAGACTCCTTTAAACACAGTGGAAATACAACTATTTTCCCACTCAGCTTTCCATACTCTCCGTATGTAATAAATATAACAAGGATGAAGAAATGACTCATCAGTTAAGAGCACTTGCTGTGCAGTCATAGAGGTTGGAGCTCAGATAAAAGTACCCATGTAACAAAAGTGACAACCTGTTGGGCATTGTGCTATACACAAACAGTCTGGTCTCCAGTAGGGCTGAGGTCTGAACCCTGGGACTCAGTGGTAATAATTCACCTACATGGGATGGAAGGAGTTCCCTCATATCTCCTGGACTCTGGCTCCTGTAGAAGTTACTGCCTTTGCAGCCCCACAGGAGAAGCATGGCTAGTAGTCACATAGGCAATGTCCCAAGCTTCTGACCTTCAGGCTAGACTCCTTCCAGTTACCTAGGAACAGACAAGATAACTGCTTGTCCCCACTTCACCCTCTTACTCTTACTCTCTCCTCATCCTCTCCTCTCAACTTCTCACTCTCTCTCCCTCTTGCTCTCTCTCTCTTACTCTAGACTTTCTTCTCTCTCTCCTTTTTCCCCTTCTCTCCTCTTGGCCATGGCTGGTCTCTCTCTTTTACCTTCCCTCTTTCTCCCTGCCTTTCTACAATAAAGCTCTAAAACCATAGACTGTCTCTGTGCAGCAAGGCCCACTGTGCTTGGTTGATGGGATAGGCTTTCTCTAAATGAGCTGTTTCTGATCTCCCCATGCAAGGCCTTCCTGTGCTCCAGTCAAGGCCCAGACTAAGGACTCTTGCCTGTGTGGGAACCTCTCTCCCTCTGCCCTTTCTCCCATAACTCCAGGGCTACAGGGTGTCACCCCGGTCCCCCCACCCCAGTTGGGGGCTGCCACTTGTCCACCCCCCCACCGTCAAGTGGGGTTAGTGGCTTAGATGTCCAGCCCCTGCCAAGTGGAAAGCTTCTGGAAGCACTCCTTCAGCACTCCTGCGTCTGCCTGCCCAGAGCATAGGAGGAACTCTGGCCTGACATGGGCTCTTTCCCTTCCCCCTCCTTCCCAGATGCCCCCTTTAGCTCCCACAACATCCTGAAACTCTAGCTATGATTTATCTCATATGTTCTCTTCTGGCATCCATGAAAGTAGTGTGTGCTCCCACACACATTTGTGAACATGTACACACAAACACAAAAAAGCAGATAAATAAAAGAAATCAAATTATCTTAAGATCAAGCTAACATAAATTTCAAATTACACCCTTAATTTCAAATAAAAAGAATTTAGCATTTCAAATAGATCTTGACACTTGTGATATGTTGAATATTGCACATTTTTCATTTACGCTAATTTAGACCTGAAACATTTTTGTAACATGAGAAATATATATTTCAGTTACACCCCATGTTCTCTACATTTCTCTAACAAGTCTTCATTTTTCTCTTAATTTGTTAAACTGACTACAGTCTCTTAAGTTCTTCATGTCACTCATCTCTGTCACCTCACTTCTTCACAAACAGCTGTTTCTTATAATTTCCTCTTTGCTCACATGTTTTGCGTTGTGTGTTTGTATATGTGTGTGTGTTATAATTCCTCTATTGTTGCCTTCTCTGTTCACTCTATCGTTGGAACACTTACCAGAAACTGACATTATTAGTTGATTGGTAATTTTCTTTTTCAGAGAAGTATAACATTCTTGAGACATTTTGTTTTTTTTTTTTAATCTATTTATGTCATCTCTAGGATATTAATGAATGTTCTATTTTAGGCAGTCAACCACTTTGCTACATGAAAGGTTGGATGGATGGATGTATGGATGGATGTATGGATGGGTGGATGGGTAGAGGATAGAAGGATGGATGGATGGAAGGATGGATGGGTGGAACACAGATGAATTACATCATGTTATGCTGTCGCAAATAACTTCCTGTCTAATTAGCCTGCTAATTTTAATTTCAAAGACATTATGAATTAAATACAAAATTGTTACAGCTAAAGTCTCTAACCAAAAATGAAAATAGTAACAATTATTTCCATCAAACTAGGTAAAGGCAACAACACTTTCTGAGTTTTCAGGTCTGGCTAAGGAACATCAGAGTCTACCAATTTTGAAAATACTAATGCAAACTGAAGAGAAAATTCATCAAAATATATTATGAATTGAGGCAACTAACTGAAATCCCATGGTTTGATCTCATTTTTTTTCAATATTTTCTATACAAATATACAAAGATCTGTATAGTGGAATAGAAAATAATCAAATTACAAAAGATGTAGCAAATTTAGGGTATAAAAAGAGAGTTTGCTGATTGTTTTTAAAGATTGTGAATTATCATCATCATAGTAGACAAATGTGGTATAATTGCCTTACCTATCCCAACTTTGAGCTTAAAATAAATTGTCAAATGGTATATCTACCTATCATTTCATGTAATAGCATGTTACTATTTGCTCTTAAAGTTAACATAAAGTCTCTTAATTCTCATGGATAGATTTATGAAAATCCAAGGGAACTACCATTGTCTGTATTACCTGAATAGAGGAAGAATATCCAAGAGGGTATTCTGGACAAAGGATGAGATGTTAAGTAATCCCAGTTACCCTCATAATAGCCACTAGTTGCCTGTGACCCTGTAGTACAGACATGTAGTTATTGTGAAAGAGAAACTGAATTTTAACTGAGCAGTTCTACTGACTTTATATATAAATGGTAAGGCATGATTTCCAGCCATTATTTAGCTTTTAAAAGCTGATTGCCCCAAACAGTCCTGGAGCAAAGTAAGTCCTGTCTGTTTACAGACCATTGAGGGAGGCAGGATATTCTATATGTGAGCAATCTTGATTTGAATCTAAGCCTTTGAACTTTGTCCCACTGATAGGACCAGCATGGTACTAAGTCCTATTCCATAGAGGCACTTATCTTATAAACATTAGATGTGATTGTTAAATTATTTCAAGTATCTTTGATGACTTTAAAGCTAATGCTAAGTTTCAGGTATTTAAAAAAATGTTTGAATTCTTCTCATTTTTCATAGCCAGTATAGCCACTGCTATGACATCACTGTAGGAAAGAGACTTAAGGATTTGTATCCTTAAACTCAGGTAAAATTGCTGGAAGATTAGTGCACCCAAATCTGCTCTTGTCAAGCAGAACACAGATAAATCTTCACTTTCAGACAAGGACAGAACATTTTGTTTGCTGGCCTCTAAGATATACTTCTTGTTGTAACTTTGTCAATTAAACTACAATTTTTAAATAAATATGTGTCACTATCACATATTATGTGTCAATATGCAAAATTTGACTGATATTACAAAATTAAGAAATCTAAGACATGCATTTTCAAGTGTCCACATTCACAAGCTCAGAGAAGAAAATCTAGTCTTCCCATCTTTTCACAAAATGTTATGGTTAAAATGGGGGAGCTGTAAAAAGAGCAAGATGCCAAAAGGTCCACAGAGCTCCAGCTTTATGTCGCTTCGACCTTAACATATTTTTCTGCATGTTCATTTCCTTTGTGTGATTTTCTTTCCTAAAGAATAAAAGAAAAATCTGCCTCATGAAAATGCAGGAGAGCCATCCCACATAAAGACCATCTTTAAAATGCGCATTATTTATTTGACAGATAGTAATGGCTGTTTCAAGGATATTATGGGCTGTCACAAGAATATGTATTTTAGAATGAACACTACAGTACAAATACTATGCTTTCACAATGCACATCAAAAATATAACATAATGACATGTCTTTTGAAGATTAGGCTGAATGTGAGAAGATATTGAAAATGGGAAACCCAGTTGAGTAAAATAGGAAAAGATCATAAAACTTAAATAAGACATAGGTCTTCATTTTTGGTAGAAAAAGAATAAAAGAAGGAAGGAAAGAAGGAAAGAAGGAAGGAAGGAAGGAAGGAAGGAAGGAAGGAAGGAAGGAAGGAAGGAAGGAAAGAAGGAAGGAAGGGAAGAAGGAAGGAAGGAAAGGAGGAATAAAAGAAGGAAGAAAAGAGAGAGAGAAAGAAAAGAAGAGAAGAGAAGAGAAAAGACAAGAAAAAAGAAAAGAAAGAAAAGAAAAGAAAGGAAAGGAAAAGAAAAGAAAAGAAAAGAAAAGAAAAGAAAAGAAAAGAAAAGAAAAGAAAAGAAAAGAAAAGAAAAGAAAGGCTATAGCTCAAGATAGGAGGGCCATATTATCTGCAAGTCTCAGTCCTAAAATCAGGATCATTTTTGAAATTTACATTTAATGGATATGATATATCCATGAGTATAATAGAATTATATCACTTTTATAGCATGTTGGGCCAGTGGTTAATCTCAGAATTAATAACTGATAAGTTATAGAAATCCTATTTTAATTTAGAATAAGAATTAAAAATAATAATGCACTCAACTAAGATGTTTTTAAGAGATTATCTCTAACTCCTATGGTTTTATATTAGGTACAGGAGCAAGCACAATGTGCATTAAACCTGCCTTAAACTGAAAGTACCTAGAATCAAGTAGAATCTAAAGAATGGTATAGCTTACTGTAACCATTCAAAAGTAATAAATGCTTTCCTGTAGGAAGTACCAAATCCGAGTGCTCTGGCCTGTCTGCAAGAGAACCTAATGGAAGGTTTTCATGCTCTGGTGCATTGCATCAATCGTGACTTCAGTTAAGAGTCTGTTACCCATGTTCATATCCCTAAATTTTATATTTATATATAAATATAAAATATATTTACATACGTAATATATAAAGTATATAAAAGGATTCTTGCTCCATATTTTTAGAGCATGCAGAAATAATTTTACCCAAATTATTATATGTTGTATGACATCAGCAATTACCAATGTTTGTCATTCAAAAATCTTTTAATTCAGAAATTGAACATGAATAATAAGCTTCAATAAGTCACTGAGTTTTAACCCCTAGTAGATTTCTTTGTGCTCTGATTTTACATTTTCCCTTTCCTTCTGTTTTCCTATATTTAGTCCCTCAATATTGTTAAAATAAGAAAATTGGCATGTTCTTTAACTAAAGTTAATTTTTTCAGTCTCATTTGTTTTGTTTCCAAATATCATCATCCAGACAGAATTATTCAGTGGTGTTTATAGAACCCAGAATTAAAATTTAAACATTAGAATATTATAATTTATCACAACTACTCAAATTATTGATCCCAAAGTGTTTTGAGTGCTTAATATTCACCAGATATTTCTGAAGACAGTTGCTGCTCACTGGAACTACAATGTTATTCACATTTGACAGATATGTTTTTACGTTTTGTAATAGTCACATTGAAAAACCAAAGCCAAGGAAGACAAAATAAATTTTAATAATACATTTCAGTTTATTAATATTTCAACATATATTTGGTCATTGAAATAGTTCTTATTATTCTTTCTTTCATGTTGTCTTTGAAGCCTGATATAAATTTCCCATAGTACATCTCAATTAAAACTATTCAGATTTCAAGTGCTCAAAAGCTTTGGTGGGAAATGGCTATACTGCTCAGCAGATATAATCTAATATTGTCAGAGTTATTATTTTTTAATCCTTATTTTTTGAGAATTTTGTATTTGACTCCTGAATGAAAATAATTTTCTAGTTCTATCTTCTTCTGACAACTCCTCCCATACTCCATGAATTTCCTATTAAATTTATGGCCTCGAGTTATTCTTAGGAGTCCTTAAATGTGTGCAGCTCTTCGTCTAGGGGTCTGTCCATAGATGATATCCTCCAATCGTTGTGCCATGTCCCCTGGCTTTGTCATTGTGCAGACCTTACTTAGGCAGCCATGTAGGTGTCATATCTAGAAAATATACATTTTGTAAGTGACATTGCAGATCAACAAAATAATGAAATAAATATCAACTCATTCCATCACAATTCATACCAGAAGTTTTCTTGCCATATTGATATAAAGTCAAGAACTTTGGAATTTGAACTTTTAGATAAATAGATCTCAACTTACATATTTTCTAGAATTTATCATTTAAAAGAGAGACATTATTTTGGCTTCCAAAATAGTCTCAAATGTAGACAAATCTGAAAATATTTCTCTGCTCCATAGCTATTGTCTACAGATTTGTTCCAATTCCAAGTATAAATAGCATGTAATTGAAATCATTCCTTTGAGTTTGTTACTCTTCTAAAAATCAGTTAAGGACATAAACTTGTTTTATGGTTTTTCAAATGACAGACACTTCTTTGCATATTTATTTTATGTATATGGATATACTGTAGCTGTTTCAGACACACCAGAAGAGGGCATCACACCCCATTACAGATGGTTGTGAGTCACCATGTGGTTGCTGGGATTTGACCTTAGGACCTCTGGAAGAGCAGTCAGTGCCCCTAACCACTGAGCCATCATCTCTCCAGCCAAGATACTTCTTTGCAAGTGTGAACTCTTTGATTTCCTTGTTTCTACTACTTGGGTTGGTGCCTGAGTTTATTAATGTGGGATATGTTTTCATCTCTAAGTGAATAAATCTGAAGACTGATTACAAAATAATAAAAATCTAATAAGAAATGTGTACCAGCCTTCATCAAGGGAGGCTTAGATAGACATATTAAGATTTCATTGTCAGCCCCAGCAACTATCATAGCTGTGGGCTCTCCTAGGAAATTCCATTTCAGCAAAAATTTGAACGTTTCTAACAGGCTTATCCTGTACTAATCATGTAGCAGTCACAGGTGTTCAGAGGTAATGGACACACTTGGTTTTTGAGAAGATTTGTACAGTTGGCTCATGCGTCAGGGAGACTGAATTACAGTAACACAGAGTACAGGAGAAAGTATTAAAGAACGTTAAGTAAGGTGCAAATTAATGTTGAGACAGGACACCAAAGAGCCCTTTGGAATGGAAAGGAGTAATTGTGGAGAGAGCATCAAGAGATGCTGAGCAAGGAATCTGCTAAGTTCTGTCCTAAGGTACTGTGTGGTCTCTATTCTATCCACAGTGACAGTCTCTGCTTCTGCATCTTTCCCTCTTTTTTTTTTTTTTTTAATTCCAAGTTTTACTAAACAAACATGAACTTTTGATATATTCTTAAAAATAAACCTAGCATAATAACATAATATCTTGTGTTTTTAATCTAAAGACCTTTAATTGAAGAATTTAACAAAAATATTTTGAAATTCTCTATACTTTGTAAAAAGTCAGGGGACATTATCAATGATAATCTCTTGTAGTACAGGGGTTTTAACATCTGTCCCCAAAGTATTTGGAACTATCAAGTGAAATAAGACCTCAGGCTACAGTAAGTGTTCAAAGATAGTGGTGAGTATGCTTATGAAAATGACTGCCCCAGTCTTCAGTTTCTGCGTTTATGTTCTTAACTTTGCCCACTGAACATATGTACTTCTAATCTCAGAATCTCATCATGTCCTTAAAGCAGAGTATATCCCGTTTATCAAAAGCTTGCATTTGAAAAGTGATTAGTGGTCAACTTGACTTTAATAATAAAATCCAAAAGAACTTGTATTTGATGTTAACTAATATTTGAGGCTCTATAGACTATTTAAATTTAAGATAAAGATGTATATATATCTGCTAGAACTATAACATATGTTTACCAGTAAGAGTCTTTCTCTACCACAGTGCATGCCTCAAAACAGTATATATCTTCAGACCTACCATTCATAAGCATACATATACATACCATTGATATATTCTTGTGCTGACATATTTATTCAAACTATCATATATTTTGTACATGTATATACATAGAAACATACATGGATGTACATCCTTTTTGTGGATTATGAGCATGTTTCTATGTGTGTGAATGTGCAGGGAACATCACAATGTTGCTTGCTCTATATTTAGAAGAGTTGGGTGCCACATCATTGCTGGATGTGAAAGCTGATCATGGAGTTTTGTGTGACTTTGCTACACTTGCCATCGTTATTGGGTGCTACATGAGAGAAGAGATGAACAGAGGCTTCTCTTTCAGTTTCAGCTAAACTGCTTGTGTCTGTTTATTATTTCTCTACATTTAACTTTTGTATGAATTCAATATGTCACTTCTGTCATAGTAATATTCTTCAAATACCATACTTGCTTCATGAGTGTGTGGACTGGTTTTGCCTGCATATTTGAAAAGAGATGTTAGTACAGAAGTTAAAGAACAAAATTAGTGTTTTGAGCCCTTCTGATCATGAACACAAATTGTATGAAAGCAATTTCTTGGGCTCTGGCATCTTATGGATGCTAAAATAATAACTTCAACACAGCAGCAATATAGAACTGTTCATTCTGATGAAAGAAATCCTACACTATAATTGGCTATAGTTGTAGATCCCATTAACTGAGTGATGGCTGGATGGATTTCCTGATTTGTACACAATTGAAAAGGTTCAGCTTTTAGGTTGATGGCCAAATCATCACAAAATATTATCTTCTACCTTCTGCACTCTTGTGGAAAAAATGGCTTCGGGGTTTTGTTGATCACATCCATATAACGTTAGAGAATAATCTTCCTTCATTTCTAAAATTTGATTGTTTAGTTTGATTTTGAAATTCAGTCTACTTCAAGAAGAGAGACAATTGCAATCTTAATACTAAGACAACAGCTTACTTTGTTCTGACAAATGAAGCGACAAGATCCCATCACACCTATTACTGGACTGACTACTCATGAGGCATTTGCTTGTGCAGATCTGGTCAGAGTTAAGGAAATGCCTGGAAGTAGTGCAATTTGAGGCCACAATGCACCATCTGGAAGGACAGGCAACATCTCCAGCTCCAACGCTTTGCCTTTTCTTGCACTAAAGCGCCAACCATACATTTGACAAAAGCCTTTGCTCACAGATGTATCATCCCTTTGTCCCTTGTCTAGCCTGAGGTGCAGGGGGTCATGCTTTTAGCAAGAGTGATTGCATGGGACTTAAATTTTTATTTTTGCCAAGCATTGAATATAAAATAACAGAAAACTTTCATTTGGCAGCATTTTAAGGAATATGATTTTTCTTTTTTTATAAAAACACTGCAAAGATTCCACTACCCAAACTTTCTCTTAAGAAATATTTATTTTTGGAGAAAAACTAAAATACCAAATCTGAAAATAATGTTATATCTTGCTATATGTAAGGAAGAGTCAAAGTAACATGGCTGCTTACAAATAGCTAAGCAAGATAAGGACAAAATATGGCATTTTTATGCTGTATATAGTGGAGTAGCTTAGCAGTCACAACCTTTGTAACACACATAGCAATTCAAATATTGAGCTATTTTTGATATATGTCATTTAAAAATTTTAGTGCAAAATATATTTTGCTTAAAAATTTCTGTGATTAATGTCTTGATTTACCCTCCCAATGCACACTGCTGCTAGGCACATTCTGATATTATTTATTTTTATTAGTTTATAATATGTCAATTTTTCTTGCTTATCTGTCAACTCCCAGAAAAATACATAAATCAAAAATGTAGCAATGCAGACACTAACAAGGCATAATTATTGTAGGGTCTGTCCTCCTTTAAAGAAAAAATACAATTACCTAGCAGAATGTTGCTGGGATTAGGTCAGAATTTGCATAATATCTCCTCATATTTTCTTAACAGTTTTAATATCAGACAATAGCTTTTGCAAAACTGTAATCCCTTATTATTTTCCAGCTTTATTTAGGGGAGCTGGAATAAGGATTTTAGTCAAAACAAGATAATTATTAGGATCTAACCCGCAGAAAACTTTAATTACTCAGTGACATATTGTATATAAGATTAGGTCATGTTTTTATAACTTCTTATATTTAAAGTAACATAAGGCAATTAAGCTTGCTGAAATGTAATTTTTGCAGTTAAAAGTATTCATTTTTCTATGAATAGATAGTCAATGGAAAAATAGTTCAATTATTGTGTGAATTTAAAGAAAATCTCCTGCCTCAGTGTAAGCTCTAAACAACAGTTCTAAGAGCAGTCCTATTAAGTAGTTAGAGGACTAGCTGTCGGGTGGTGATGGGAATTTGCAAAATGTTAGCTGATATAAAATAATAGCTGCTAATGTGGAGGATTATGAAACACCCAGTAGCAGAATAAGTAACAAATAGATTCTTTCTGAAGTCCTGGAGTCGGAGGTGGGATCTGGGGTTAAGTAACTGTGATATATTTATAGAGGGCAAGGGACCACCATAAAATAAAGCAGCAAATTGTAAAGAAGTCAATGTAAAAGAGAGGCCGGGGACTTAGGGTGTAGACATCATAAATTCTCGCTGATATAAACAGCCTCTGGACCTCAGGAGTTGAGGTTTAGCTATAATTTCAGGGTTGACCTATAGGCCTTCTGTGTTCACAGGGCACACGCGATCAAGATGCCATCTAAAGAGGTGTTAAAAAAGAAAGAAAGGAAAATGTTTCAGATTCGTGTGATTTACATGTTTAACCATCCCCAAATCTGTCCTGAACACAGTAGCATAGTATGGAGATGAGTTTGTCTGGCTAAATTACATTTAATTCTTGCCGTAGCATGTCCCATGAAGAAGAAGAAGGGGGGATGAAGTCCCCTCCACACTCTTTTTAGAAAGAAAACTTCATGGCTTCTCATGGGGTCATTTTTCTTCTTACCTGTTTACATGTTCAATTTAAAATATATATATTTTTCAAACTTGCTTAAAACTTAGCCTCCATGAGAAGTGTTCAATGAGCCTGTTCAGTGCATTAACAGAAGCTGTGAAAGAAATCAAACCATCACAAAGAACAACTGAGGCTTTCCTTGAGAGAATGATTCTGAAATTCAGGCTTTGAAAGAGAACTGAGGTGGATCTTTGGGAAGACCTGACTTATTGTTCAAGGGACACTAATGTTAACATATGTAAGTAATACAATATCCTTTCAGTTCTAAATTGCTACTAAATGCGGATACTATATTATGTGTTTGATCTGTATGCAATGTTTCTCATTTCAGATTCCTAGATCCATTTCTTTGGACTGTTTTTCCCCATTTGCCTTTATTTCCTGTCTACATACCTATCTACACTATTCTTACACACACACACACACACACACACACACACACACACACACACACGGATAGGCTGAGTGTGGGATAGGCTGAGTGTGGGGTCGTTGAGATCCAACCACTCAGGGGGATTGGAGACCTGGAATAGCTTCCAAATACATCCAGTTTCTACGAGATTAGAAGAGGTGATGTTCAGCATAAAACTACTGTGAGTGAGTGTTTTGTGGGTTATGCTTGCTTTTACTTACACATGATTTTAAAATTAAGATCACAGAAATTATACTTCAGAAATATGCATTCGAGTACTCAGTCACTAGCTTTTAAAGTCTATATTTTCCAAACATATTATAGATAATTTTTATAACAATTGTTCAAAAATTATGGTACAAGTGTTCTTCACCTTTTGCCACTATCTGAAATGAGCAGACTTGCAGCTGATAAAATTGACCAGCCAGCTTCTCTTGGCCTCGAAGGGCAGTGCTCTTTCTTCCGCTAGGTTGTGCTGTTGTACAGGAAACAAGGAGCCTTGCTTTGTGCCCAGCTGCAGAGTGTGCTGTCATAAACCTTGTGAACACTGATATTTTTTTCTGTTTTCATGAAGGAGAGAAAGAAAAGAAGAAAGAGCATGATAGGAAACGTGACATCTGAACATATTCTTTTTCTCCTTCAAGTGAGAAGCACTGCATTTGTAAGAAAGGACAGTCATTTTTACTGGTGATAGTGGAAGGGTGTGGGGAAGGCTTTTCAGTGAGCTCTCTTCAAATTAGCATATAAAGTCAGACATCTGTAAACGTTTCTAGATGTGTTTATCTTCCTGAGAAGTCACAGAACTAAATTTCTCTTGGTTTTTCTTTTGCGACCAGATATTGTTTAAATGTAAAATTCCATATAAACCAAGTATAGATTTTTCTATTGGTATCCAGCAGAGATGGCTTATGATTATGCTTAACTACAGAATTGAGGTTATATTATTTGTCCACATCTTTTTAGAGCTTTCTGAGACCCTGGCTTCATCAACAATGAATAAATGATTGAATGAATGCATGAGTGAGTGAATAGAGCCAGAATACTAACTTAGCTCCTACCAAAGCTAAGAGCAGATTATAGTATTGCATTGTGTCTGCTAAATGTTTCTGTCTACATCTGGGCACTTTATCACGAAAATTACTTTCAGAGAATCTAGTAGAAGGTAGAACAGCTCCTCCCTTAGTTCTGTTGTAAATCATCAGGAATTTTTGCTTCATGGATTAGCACCTCTTGTATCCTTCATCTCTTCAGGGCAGTAAGCTGAGACAACCATAATAAAGACCAGAGCTATTAGCTACCACCATCACAAAACTTTCAGGGCAAACAGGTCATCAAAAAGACCTGAATCTGGAACTGGTTATTTCAGTTGGTTTTCTGTAAGTCTCACATTTGGTAATTGCTCAACTTCAAGGTTTTGAATATTTTACTAATAACTTTCAGCTACCTAGCTAGTATCTGATTGTGTCATGGATGCACCCGTGAACCATTGCTACACTAAAGGGCAGTAGGGAAACATAAAGCTCACAGCTTAGAAATATGTGTATCACAAATATATGTATATTATACATATATATGCACAAAGTTTAGAGTCTAAATTATGTATATGAAAAATCTTGTCTTATTTGTTATAAGGGGTCTGTGTACTTGGTTCTCCCTTCATAGGTGTCTTTCCCCACTGATCCCTCCTCATAAGGCTTCACCTACATCCAGATAGACCCTAGATTCTTCTCAGTTCTTTTTAAAGTTACTTTCTAGTACACAAAACTTTGTAGTTGTATTTCTTTGTTGGTTCTCCCTCTTAGTGTCACACTATGGCCTTCACATTGTGGCTGATTTGGTCTCATGACTGTGATAGAAAGATATGGAAGTGAATATCCTCTGTGTACTTAAATATCCCTTTTTAATGGTATTGTTTCCTTTTCAACAAATGCTTAGAACATTTAAATATGAACAGAAAAATATCTGAAATATAAGTGACTTTGGATAAATAATGAAGGAAATAGTATATGTATGTGCTGGATAGGTGGAGTTCATAGCATTTGTAGTGGGATTATTGAATGGTTGTTCTGCTGTTCACTTACAGTATTGCACATTACAGTATTATAAGAGTCATCCATGCAGTGCGAGTATTACCCTGCAAGTAACTTGTACCAGTTGCTTACAGGAGTTAAGGTATTTCCCAGTTAGTGAACAGTTGTGACCGAATTTCGGCTGAAGTTTGCTATTTTTCTATCAATATTCTGCCAGAGAAATGCTTCTTTTCACCATTTTTCTGCACCCCATAGGTCAACCAATAGGCAATGTTTATTGAGCATTACTAAACATACTCAAGTCTAATAGAATTACAACAACTAAAATGGAATTTAGTTGTCCTTGAGACTCATCTGGCAAAATTAGGAAGAAAAGCATATGTCTAGTCAGAAACCATATGAATGAAAAAGAAATTAGGCTCAATATCATATAGCATTTTAAAGCTCTCTATATGTTCTTAGGAAGACTTCCTTGTTGCACAAAATTTATTAACATCAAACTTGAATAAATCCATTAGTTAAACCAATTAACTCAGCAAGTATCTAAGGTCCACATGAGAAACACCAGGAAACATTCAGATCCATTTAAAACCTACAGAAACAATTCTCTAAAGAACTCATAGAGAATAAAGACAGAAGTACTCTGGGGTGAGGCATAGATCCCAAGTGAAAAAAATTGCCCTTTTCTGGAAAGGTTTCAAAGGAAAGTAGGCATAATAAAGTCTACACTTATCCCACAATTAAACTTATTGAGGATTCCTAGGAAGGAAAAAGGGAAATTTGAGAGCACTTTGAAAACACACACACACACACACACACACACACACACACACACACACACAAAATACATATAGAAAAACTCTATTAGATTCAGTCACTGAGGAAGAGAATGAGGCAAAGGCACTAGCTGGTTTTGGACCTCAATCTCTGTAGTTCTTATATACTGTAGACTTGTGTGATTGCACAGGGCTTTCCTAAACAGTATTCTGTGTCACTATTATGTCACAAGCTCCTCTCACAATATCTATGACATAATTCATGCTAAATAAGAACTCATGTGGTTGAAATTAATTTAGATTTCTTAGACACTGAGAAATACCTTAGAATTCTCAAGTGAGTTCAAATATATCAATATTAAATGTGTTTCCTGGCTATTACATATTTTCCTCTCTATCTCAAATATTGATCTTGCTGTATTTGGAACTTGATCTATGGTATCCCAGCTGAATACAATCTTTATTAAAATGTATATTTAGAGAAATACACGAGTGATACCCAGATCTGATATCTGTGCCTCTGAATTTTATTCTCTTTTAAAATGGGAAGTCTGATTTTTGTCTAAAATCTGAAATAGTGATTTAATTAAAATGTTTTCTAAATTCCCAATGGACACAATCTACATTTTGTCAAAGATGATGGAGATACTGGGTTTGAGCATTTGGAAACAGACCACAATTGAGGTTTTTGTCTATGACAAGAATACCAATTATGGTTGAAATACAGGTGTAGTTATTTTATAAATATAAAATATAAATCGATTAAGGGCCATGTAATTTTAAAATTCCTTTAATTTTAGGCATGGAGTTGAAATCAAATATTTTCTTCTGGGTGAATGGAGGCAAAGGACTTGAAAGTTTCTTATGCCGTAATGTGGAAGATCAAAACTACTAATCTAGTAGCTCCAAAAGCAGAATTGATACACGTATAGAGAAATTGATGACATATAGAGAAATGTGTAGTTTTCCCCGTTTCCTTCTCCATTTGAAACTTCTACATCATGTCAGATGGACTGAATAGCTGTTTTGGATTTGGATTTCTCAAGTGCACTGTGTAAAATTTATATGAGCTATGCTTCAGTAAGTTTGGAAGTTTGGCTAACTCTCTTATGCTTCCCAATCTTGTGTGTAACAACCAACACACAAATGAACTCAACAGTATCTTTGGAGGTTTTGTTGTTGTTGTTTTGGTTTACTTGTCTTATAATGTTACGGTTAGGTCAGTGTGATTTGTATGCTTGCTTCCTTCCTTGATTTCTACATTACATGTCCTTTGTGTATATACGATGGCTTCTGTTTCCGTATTTTATGGTATTCCTCATATATACACCTCCTCATTCGTGTTGAGTTTTATAGCTTTTGTTCCACTAATTATTTCATACATATCTGTACATGTATATACACATATATTTCTAAATATAACCCAGTCTAGATAATATTACTTGTATGTGGGTTTTTACTACCAGTAATTTTTAAAATTTAATATGTATATATTAATTTTTCCTCTTTTATCTTTGTTTATAAATCATTGTTCTTTATAAAATTTTACATACTTTATTTATAATTGGACTCCATAAAGTTTTCAAATATTCAGGGAGTATTTTATTTCAGTTTTGATTTTTTAATGTAGTGGAGGATTCTGTTATGTTATAAGTACTGATACAAAAGTTGTCTTTATTTTTGAAATTTTCTTTTTTATTGGTTATTTTATTTATTTATATTTCAAATTGATAATCAGGATATGGGTTCTGGCAGAAAAGGCTTTGCGCTTCTGTTCATATGTGTTACCTGTTCTGTAGCTGTAGGCAGTCCATACAGAGAGCAAGCCCAGCAACTTTAGCAAACACTGCCCTTTCCCTTGCTTCTGTCATGGACATAGCCTAGAATGCTGCCAGGAGAGGGCACACAACAGAGCTGAGTAGCAATGATTCTCTGATTCTTTAGATCAACTTATCTGGAAAAAATACAAGAAGAAGGGAATATTATCCCTTTAACACAAATAGCTGTATATTGTACTTACACTAAATTGTAAATTTAGGTTTTCTGATTTATACTCACACTTTCATGTTCTAAAAATTGTCATAATTATTAAAGTTGTAAGACTAAAATATAAGCTAAACTATTTTAAAGCCTAGATCTTTTAATGTACCATACAATACATTTATTTCAGTTCTGTACACAATGGTATCTCTTTTTGCTTCAAAACTCTGACCATATGCTTTCTGTTCACCTTTCCACTCTGATCATTTTCTGTGATTCTATGCATGAAACTCATCCATAATTTCTCCCATCTAAAACTATTTCCTATTTATTATAGTGGCTCTCTTATTGTCTTTCTCAGGATCAGGAATGAGCTGCCTGATGGTTAGAAAGTTAGCTGAAGGAATCCTCTCTTTATTGTGCTCTCTTTACAAACCTTTCCCCCTTAATTCCTTGTAAACTAGTGAGCCTATCTAAGTTGTGCCCACATACTTGTCATCACAACAGCACATACCTAGCCCATTTCTGTACTACCATGTCCACAGGACACAGTCAAAGTTTCTCATTAGAATTCAATAGGTAAGACTGTGTATAAAGTCATGTGCTCATTATGCATGGGAAGTTACTAGTGAAAATATTCCACTTATCTTTTCTCCATAACATCTTCCTGCTAGAAACATAAAAACACATAGAGTTATCATTCCAGGGATTCTGAGAAAATTAAATCATTTTAACCTCTTCCTTTTTGTGCTTCCTGGAGGGGGAAATAGCTGTGGCATCAAAAAAATATGGTCCTTTTTATTAATGCATTCACAACTATAAAAATGATAAACATTCACAACAGGAGACAAGTAATGGCAACAGAAAATAGACATAGAATCTTTTAGCTTGAAATACTGTATTGGTCATACACCCAGACCACAGGGAAATAAATGTAGCTGAAACATTAAATGGCATACTAAGTATATAATGCCCTTTGTTTATAATTTTAGACACTAAAGTCTTCCATGTGATAAGCAATTGGGGAGGAACACCATGTATTTTTTTTTTTAATTTCAAGCATCATCTGGATTCACATTTTTAATAAAATTGTTCACTGGACCCTTCTATATTTCTATATTTCTCAAAGACAATAGGCATCTTTATTAAATGTTAGCTTGACATAATTTACATACTTACTGAACATCTTTAAACGGAAACATTAAGTATCTTTAAAAGAGAAAATAGGGGCCAGAGAGATATCTCAGTGTTTTGTACACAGACACTCTTTATACCATGAGAAACATTGCTTGCTTTATAAACATTGCCTATGATAATATACTGGCAGTACCTTGACCTTGGCAGCTGTGTTGCATATTGCACAAGACAGTACTTCCACGTTAGACACTTCTTTAAAAAGGACCCTTCATTGAGTTGTTCCATTCCTCCTTGTAGTGCCAGAGAAAGCTCAGGCAAATTTTGCATATCAGTAGGCTCACTTGAGATGACACATTTTACCTAATTGGAAATTTGGCAAGGTTTATTAGCCATCTTAATGTTTTTTCTCTGAAATGTAGAGATAGCAGTCACAGGGGAGTGTTGATCAGGTATACAAGGTTACTTAAAACACTGAAATAGTTGCCAACATATAAAATTGAGGACACATATGCAGGGCACGTGAGCCATCACTCAGCAGATAAAAGTATTTCCTACCAAACCTTGCAACCCAAGTTCACTCCCAAAGAGCCACATGGAAGAAAGGGAGAACAAATTCCTGCAGGTTGTTCTTTGACCTCATTACATGTGCTGTAGCATGCAGGTATGCATGTGTGCACACACTAAATAAAATATTATTTTGGAAAAAAGGATATACAGAGAGATTAGATTTTTCAGGTTCTTTCTAAACACTCAGAAGCTCTAACACAAGGCATTCCAACAAAGTGACCTTCTGTGTTCTTTCCAAGTGAACTATTCTCTCAGATGGGCACTCTGGTGTTAGATACCACTTACCAAGATCTCTGCTGTCTTCTTCTTGTGCCAGGTGAGTTCCACCGTATCCATTATCATCTGCTTAGAGAGTGCTGTTATCCACAATCACCCATCCAAAGCTGATTCAACTTATTCAAGAGTGAAAGTATTGACCTAGGTTCTTTACAGTGAGAAAAGAAAGGTGTGTCTCTTTGAATTCCTACTCAGGCTTACATTGCTTTTTCTTCTCCTACTTATGTTTTAGAGCTGTACTGGGGATGTCAAGCTTGGTTGCAAGCACTTTTACCTGCTGAACCATCTCAACATCCCTCTATGTATATTTTCTAATATTACAACTCACATAGATCTCACTGAAACTAATGACCAAACTCCATTAACCACCACGCCACGCACCAGTCACATTTGTGGACTCAACAGATTCAACCATCAAATAAAAAACAAGAGTAATTATATTAAAAGTCTGATTCCAAGATCTGCTTTCCAGATACTGCATACACATTTTGATGAAATGGCTAAACTTTACACAGAAATCCATAACCTCTTTTTATTTATAGGTTTACTCTAAAGTTGCTTAAAACCACTAGGATATTACTCTACAAATGCTGATATTAGCTTAAAATGATAGGATATTATGCCACACCAGGATATAAGAAGTACATGTTCAATACTGTTCAAACATCATTTACCCAGAGTCACAGAATTATTTAGTATGTGCACTACCTACTCTAATATATTTGGAACTTGACTTTAGGACTTATTTATAAGGGACAATGTTGTATTTAGTTTGTATGACTTTTCCCTCTCTAGACAAGAAGTTCCCAAAGAAACTTAGTTATAATTTAAGTGTTCTCTAGTCTGCACTTGCTAGCAATCACTCCGGTGAAGTTAAATGTAACTTAACTTTAAGTGATTGAAATTCATCCCTTACAAGCAACAATTACTACTATTATACAATCTGTAAGATGAACCACTTTGTTTAGAAGATGTCCTATACATTTTCTATATATGGCCTTTGTATAGCAAAAAATAAACATGTTAAAGAGTAATTAAATATTTAGAGATTCGGAGTCAGTGATGGTATAAAATCTGTCTATTGGAGAGCTATCAGCATGTTCCTGCAGTAGATCGGAAAGGGAAGTTCTTAAACATTCTTTATTAGTGCTGCAATGTAGGGCTATTATGGCAGATAGTAATGGGTTAGTTGACAAATTAAAAATTAAATTACTATATGACCCAATAATCTCATCAGCAAATGCATAGCTAAAGGAAATGAAAGCAGACTCTTGAAAGCCTAACTGTTTGCATCTGCATTTTCATTGCAGGGCTATTCCCAATAACTAAGTCCTAGAATCAAGCCAGGGCAATGAACATGATAAAGGAAACATGGTCTACAACAGAATATCACCCAAGCCTAAAAATAAGAAAATCCCATCTCTTCCAGAAACATGAACCCTCATGGAGAATATCCTGTTAAATTAAACCAGACACATAAAGACAAATTCTACATGGTCTAACATGCAGAATCTGAAATTATTGAAGACACAAAAACAGAGACTAGAATAGTGGTTACCATGGAATGGGATATTTAGGAGAAGATGTTGAACAAAGGATACAAAATTCAGTTAGGAAAAAAATATGATAAAAAAAATCTGTGTTGTAACATTGTAATTAGAGATAATAACAATGGTTTTTAAAAGTCACTGTCATATTTTTAAAATGTTCTATGATGAAGAAACGATAAGTCAAGAAGGAATTACGTGTTATATAGCTTGGTTAACCCCTTCAAATTGCATACATGTGAGACATGCATTTGGCAATCAGAAATATACAAGCCTTTTTCTTCACAGGAGAATATCAGAGTATGATAATCTGTGTTTGTTTTAAATAAAAGACTATGTCCTATGGATGATTAATGATTGATGATGGGAACTAGTTGTTGTGCTTAATGGGTCATTGTAAATTTGTTATTTTCTCATTTTAAATTGGTCCCAGCAGAGATGGGTCAGTTTGATTCTCATTGGACTCTGCTGTAACTAATGCTATAGTCATGAAAACAAAGAGAGCTTTGCCTAAATCTCAACTGTTATTTACAACAGTATTATTCTCAGGAAATTCATTAGGCTTTGAAGGATAACGATAGCTACACACCAGATTGAGGAATGTAATGACCGTCACTAAAATATAAAATATCCTCTCTTCTGTCTCTTATGTATTTAAGGTATCTAAAGAGAATTCCATGTATAAAATTGTCTTCTGATCTTAAGTTCTATTGTGACAATCAGTCTAATAATTTAGATTGTTTTATTTCTTGGGAAGCAAAGAATAAGGCACAGTTTCCAGTTTGAGTTTGTTTTTCTTTGTTTTATTTTTTTTAACAAAGAAGAAGCTTCCTAATGACTGGCATGTAAACTGAAGGTTACAATCTGAGGGCCTGAGAATTACAGCTTAGCAAGGAGGAACGTTAGGTTCCGGTAAAGTAGAGGGCAGTGTCACATTGAGAGTTGGCTTGTCACTGATAGGAAAAAGATGGTTACTGGGGAGAAAGATTGTAGAGTGAGTCTCAGAAGCCATCTCACATTATCCACTTTCCCACTCTGAACTCTACTTTCTGAGTGTTTAGAACAGACTTCTGTGATTGAATCTTCCATGAGTACTGTGAAATCTTAGTTTTTGAGCTTGTATTCCACATGAATTCTATAGCAGATAGTTGTGTTTGAATAAACAGATAATTAAGATATTTCTACAAAATGTGTTCCGTATTAGTAAATAGACAAATAGGATCATTTCAAACAGTTCTGTCTACTTTTAATAAAATATGTTGAGCCAAACAAAAAAGTGGAAAAAGAAAGTCTTATTAGATTTTAATGTAAAACAGATATAGCCTGGAGGGTTAACTATTTTAGGAAATGTATGAACTTTGAATACTTATCTTCAAGGTGCCATTTGAATTCCTTTCACTTAAAGAGTTTCAGTTCAGGTTTGTTACTCCTTAAAGATTTTAGGTCACAATAAATTCGCATGAAGTTGCTTTTCTTTACTCCCAGGAGACTCGTGTTAGCTCCAAAATCATTGAAAAGAAACAGGAGTTCAATTTTTAGTTTTCTTTTTACTAGTGATAGTGATAGCTTTGAAAATCTTTTATGTTATCGTGTTATTTTCCTTAAGATGTTTCTCATTTGTATTTAAGAATAACTTCAGTCAGTGGTTCAGTAGACATTTGTATTTAAGAATAACTTTAGTGAATGATTCAGAAATGCAATTTCTTCACTGCATAATTACAGTACTCAGCTCTTGTCTCTTTCCATGGGCCATATGCACTAATTTGTAATAACTCAATGATGCTTAAGTATATACTGATTCTTCTAATGTGGCATTAGAAACTATCCAAGCTGCAATTCGAATTGTGACAAATTTATTTAGTTTCCAAAACCTAAAATTATGTTATCCTTAGAGAACACTTTCCTTTGTTTATACAAATCGTGCTACATCCATATGTCAGTAAAATCAGTCTTTCTGTACCTGTACATACTCTATTGTTACTGTCTAATCCTTGTACTGGAAAAGGGGAAGAAAGATACAATTGGTTTCTGTGGAAGACAAATAGTCAGAAGCTAATGCCTAATAGTGAAATGACTTCCTTTACTACACACTCATGGAACCTCTCTTGTATGTTTTCATTTGAATCTGTTTGAAATTCCCTTCATTTTCTGTAGAGCTTAGGGATCCATACATGTATGATTTCTAGTAACTTAGAAGGTTACCATAAACTAGTTATTATATTCATCTTGATTATTCAGACTATTATTTATTAGATGGAAATGGAATTTATTAGAAACTTTATACACATATAATTTAATGCTCCCTTATATATGTGAGATATGAAAGATATTTATAACCCTCTAGATCTTGACTATCCAGACTGTTGTCCTTCTTATCTGTTTTACATACACCAAGGATAAGATTGAAAGCACTTAAGCTTGCTACCTTTGGTTGAGTAAGGACCCCAGTGGCTGAATTCACACATTTGTCCTGACAGTCACCACCCAGTTCTCCCCTGTATGTTTCTGTCATACAAAGACTCGTGACCATTGTATGACATTGTGCTACTTCTGCAGCTTAGTTTCTGATACACACCCCATAGCCAGTGTGAAACACACACACATACACATACTCACATATACACACACATATGCACATACATGCACATATGCACAAACATATACACATAAATACACACCCACACATCATACACACACAATACATACACATATTTTGAAGCTTTATTCTTCATGTATTACCATTTATCATATTCAATATATGATTTTTAAGTGAAATTGCCAAATACATGAAGAATTTTGTGACCTTGCATGATATTTTCAGATTTCCCATGTTTGCATGTTTGTGCTTTTTATATTATCACTTTAAAGTGTATCATATATATGTCTATATATATATATATGATATGTATATGTATATATATATATATTCATCTAACAAATACAGATTAAGCACATAAAGTATGTAAGAACTTTTGTAGATCATTACTATGTAACAGTGAACTGCTAAGCTAGCTTACAGAATTTATATTTCTTTTACCTCCCTTCCAATATGTGTGTGTGTGTGTGTGTGTGTGTGTGTGTGTGTGTGTGTTGGGGTCTTATACTCAACATTTCTTTAGGAACTGTTATGTTCAATTTCACTTTGGTTAATTTTTTCTTGTATGTTTACAGTTTGCAATTCTAGAAATAAATGTCTGCCATGGCAGGGACATTAGTGGTAACTATTCTGTGAACATTAGGTCATGTTTTGGCAGAACACCTATGTTTCCTTTCTATTTGCCCCAGAGTGGTCATTCATTTTCCCCGAGCAGACACTCTACTTTCAGATCAAAACTCCTGATGGCAGATAACACAATCCAATAAAAACTTCCTTTTCAGATACTCTCATCAAACCTTATTTTCTCCAGAAGACGATTCTGGTTTGTTTTCAGGCAGTTTAAAGATTAAATGATACCATGTAGGTGACAGTTTCTGGCATGTTGTTGAGGAAGTGCTATATTTTTCCCTTTAATTTGCTTGAAAGGTCTTGCCTATAGCAGCTAGTCAGGAGTCATGTTTTGTTTTGTTGTTGTTGTTTGGTTTTGGTTTTGTTTCTTAAATGTTTGTTTGTTTGTTTTCTCTCAGCTCCACAAAGCCAAACAGAAAAAATGCATTCCTTAATCTATCAAGAAATTATTGATGTTTTTAAGAGCCCTTCTTCAGACTAAACTTCCTGAAGTCCTGGGAAGTTTCCTTAAAACCTAGTAAAGCATTTCTTCACCAGTCATAGCTCACATGTGTCAGACACAGATGGGATCATGTCAGACACTGAAAATTATCTCTTGACTTGTGCTCAGAAAAATCAAGTGGTCATGTATCCTGGTCATCAGGTGCCTGGGTCAGTCTCTTTGGAGCATAGGCTTTTTTTTTTTTTTTTTAAAGATAATTTAAACTACTCTGTTGACCCATTTTGAATTTTGTGCACAAGAGAGATTTTATTACTTTTTATATGAATAGCTCTAAAATGGTTCTTTTCCATATTTCACTTATAAAATTAGTTTGTAAAAAAAGAGAATGTTTTACATGGTTTCTATTATAGTTAGTTTTTAATTAAGTACATGAATAGAATGTGTACTATGCCAAATTAGTCTAGACTATACTCTAAAGAAAGAAGTTGTAAGTAATGAAGTCATGGTCAAGTTCCTGTGGAACTCACATATGACTCTAGTATTTAAAATGTTTTATGTAGCTTAATATCCCAAGTGAGAGATGATGAAGGAATATACTAAGGAACCAATTTGTTGAATTAAATTTTTCTGTATAATATACACAAAATTAGTGATAAGAATATTTCATTTGTCCCCTCCCCTGCACACCTTTCTACTGGACAAAAATACTTTTAGTCTGACTATGAGCTATCAACTCTACCTTTTCTATAGCTGGATATCCATACAACCTACAGTCACTCTGGCCATGTCTTCCTTTGTTTTCTATAGACATGTAATTCAATTGTATAACTATGATTGTTTGAAAATGTACTTAAAAGCATTTTGAAAAAAAAAAAGAAAAGCTAATTTACACAATAAAATATAATTTTACGGTGGCACAAAGAAAAATATTGCATATTCTCCAAAATATAATGATTTTTGTATAAGGAATCTGTATTCTACATTCATACACATATGTAGGCATGAATGTTTTTAGTACATATTAAGAGGGTCTCTATTTAAAATACATGGTGCATTATTTACAAAGTATTCTTTAATTATATGGAGGGTTTTGTCAAAACTAAAATGTCAAGTAGGGTTGTTTTACTTGTTGATGTTTTCTTAAAATTCATAATGGTTGATTTTATTATAGCGTGGGGACCACCTCTATCCTGCTGACAGTGGAATTGAAAGAAGAGACAAAAGCAATAGCACCTATATTTAAATCTGTATAAAGTTTTCTACATTGTTTAATTTAATCTTGCCTTTTTAAATGCCTCTACAAAACCTGCTGTACCAAAAAAATAAGTACCAATTCAATTGAAAAATATAAGTTTCATGTGGTCAGTCCTTAGATAGCTCCTATTTATGTATTTCTAAATATGGGCTTAGAGCAGCAGACTTCTAAACAGCTTTACAGAAACAGACCACTTGCTGCTATAGCATAAAACCCACATACATGCAAATGAGTTCTTCTCTGTAATGACTAAGTGAATAGTTTGTCAGCTTCTCAATCTATTTTTGTTGAATTTCTTTGTTTATACTCTTCATTTATTCCTAACTATCTCTTTGTGTCCTGTTCTCCATGTGTCTTTTCTTTGTGTCTCCCTCACAATTTCCCTTTCTTTCTTTTGTCTTTTTTTTTTTTTTTTTTAATCTCTCTTGTTCCTCTTTTCTCTGAGCATCCCCCAGGCCCATGCCACTCTGAGCTCCTCCTTGTATCTCTTCTCCCCTGCAGTCTGCCAAACATGCCTGCTGTCTTTTCATTTTTAAATATTTGCTTCTTAGTTCCTGTTTTTCTTCACTGGAATCTATTGTTACATGAGTTAAAAGTTTCTTCCTCTTATTATTGCTTTCTTTGTCTCTTTTGTTCTATAGTCTTGTTATATGTATATTCTGTTATGGATATATATATTTTTCAAACCTCTTTGGTATTTTCTCAGCCTTCCCCAATTTAAAACTTTTAATTATTCACTGACTCTAATGTGCCCCACAGCGTTTTGTCCAGATTACTTAATTTTTACTTTTTATCTGTTATAAGCTATTATCATCCAGCTAGTAAATCATGATGTAAATACAACAATAACATTATTTAAAATATAATTTTGCTGAGAACAGAGTATGTATTTTCTGCTGTAATATTTTTAGTTCATACAATGTAATAAACACATATATTCAGTCTATTTAATAATAAATTTAGTTTATTCAGGTACTTTATGATGAGTATTTATGTTGTTTGACCTCAATAGATACATTAAGAAGTTTATTTTTTGAAAGAGTTTAACTGTTTGCATAAGAGAGAGAAATTATATTAGTGACAAGTCAGCCACCAGTCTGAGTGTTCTTTGATGAAAATCATTCACTTTTTTTTTCTCTTTTCCCTGTGTTATTCAGAGAAATCTTAACACAAGCCACATGTTTGCTGTGTGCATATCAGAAGGCTGTCCCTTTCTCAGTGGGTGCTCTGCTGTCTTAGAATGGATAGGGGAATGTGGAAGTGGGTCTTGTTCATCGCTTCTTATTAAGCTTGCTCCTGCACTGGGTGCTGCTTTATATTTGCAGATAGAGGGTTACAATAAAACTGTTGCAAATGAGAAAGGGGAAACAATGCTGCCAGGCAACCCTTCTCCAAGTTAGAGAAGTACAGTAATCCTATCTTCACTAGCAGGTTAAACATTTTTGTGTTGAGCAATATGCCAAATAGATACCAGAACGTTTTCTAGAGATCCACTGCTGATCCATAATATATTCATATTCAGCAAGGCTGAAAGTGCTGTATGACCAAAATGTCAAGCGAACAATTTCAAAGCATGGATATAGAATTTTCAGTCTTGTGTCAGAATAGTCTTGTGTCAGGCTGAGGAATATTAAGACTTAAAGGAAGCAAGTTTTCCTCTTAATAAGTATATCAAGAAGTGTCATACCTAATGTACTATTTGCTAACTGTTCTGATTCTGTTTGATTTTTTGTAAAGAATTATTAAGTAAACAAATATGTGTATGGATGGATACTTATTTTTAATTGTGGAAAGTTAAAATTAATTCTTAGGGGATTTTACTGAGAATTTAACATATGTTCATATCTTTATATGGCTGTATCAAAATGTATTTCTACTTGTGTATTTGTATTCTTCTGAGACTGAAATCAGTCTGTTCTGCAATTAAGAAGCACACACACATACACACTCACACATTTGCACACATCCATTGAGAAAAGTCTGTGGGTGGTGGGCATTGAGGAATGCTTAGAAGAAAGGATGCGACTTTTACTACACAGGATTGTAAAGTGAAATTCTCTTAATTTAATCAATGGCAGTATCCCAGGGATTTGAATATTGCTGTCAGTGATCATTTGTTGATATCGAAGCTTTAAATTTCTAAAGAAACGAGCAAAGAACTTCTAGTTGCAGAAATTGTAATTTTAGTCTTAGAATATTCCATCTGTCATATCTACCAAGGGATAAGAATAAGGACAGTCTCCAAATAGGTTATATAAAAATGTGTTTTTCTGATAAATTCTTGTAAATATATAGTAGGAAGCATAGAAATTTTCATCTTTCTTCCCCTCCCCCCAGTGTGTGTGTGTGTGTGTGTGTGTGTGTGTGTGTGTGTGTGTATTTGTGGCTTTAATTTTTAAAATAATATTGTGAAATAGTATATTTAAGAATTAAATATAGTTCTTATAGAGAAAATACTAAAACTGAAGTTTAGAAATTAGTGAATATTTTGTGTCCTTGTCCCCTTTTTAAAAAATCAGTTCTATAGTAAAATATTTCTAATATTATATACTAACATTTATTTTTCTAAAGTATCAGCCTCATATTTTAATTTTATATTTTAATAACAATTTCTTTCTTCTATCTAATCTGTTGGGTACTTTACTGTTTGAAAGACATAGAATGCTTCAGAGACACTATGTATTCTAAACATTAGCTACACATTGGTTATGTAAGTACCGGTGGAAACAAATTCCTAAGAAATAAAACCATGTAGGCAGTTATATTGAAGCTTTAAAATAAAAATACATATATAATACCTTTAAATTATATCGTAAGTGTGTCCTGTATGAAAACTACTTCTTCTCTCTCTCTCTCTCTCTTTTGAGTTACTGTTTCAATGTTTGATACTTGTTCCTATACAAATTCCCAACTTACTAGAACTATAAAAATGCCTTTCAGAAGAGTGGAGAAGAAAGTCTATGTAGTGGGACCTCTGAACATTTTAATGGTTTAATATATTGCCTTTCATGTTGAAGACTTTTGGGAAGCCCTGGTTCACAAACCGTCATAATGGTGTGGCTGAGGCTGTCCTGCACTTGATGCAAGGTCAGCTACATTCTAGTGCATTCTGAAGTGGTGTTCCACTCGTGCCTGCATCACGACTCAACATTAACACAGCATCCTGTTTGCTGGAGATCTGTGAATGGACATGGCTCTGGGTCCCTTTCTATGACGACTTCAGTGGCAATTACCAGGCATGTATAACATGGATGTAAAACATTAAAGGGCCGCACAGCAGAGGTTGGGTTTCATGCACTTTATTTTTCTGTTTCGTTTCCTGCCTTCCGTTAGTCTTTTAGTATATTTTTTTTCCTAAGGGAAAAACTACTTTTTAGTTCCTGGCATGAAGAAAGCTCAAAATGAGAATTTAAAATGATAAAAGCTGAATGGAGTTCGTATCATTTTCCTTTCTTGCGTTAGCCTTTGTCCCTTAATACAAATGTCACAGAAGTAAGAATAAAGTATCTCAGCCTTTAGGATTGAATGATAGCTCATTCATATGACAATGATTGCTGCGCTGGGGACAGAACATCTTTCAGAACATAGCTATTCTTGTGGCAAAGATTATAATGATGAGGAGAAATGGAGCAAAATTAACCAATTCTGTGATATGTATAAGAAATCTTCTGAGTCCTCTAATGTGGTGGCATGCATTATATCAGTCAAGGGGTAAAGTGTGGTAAGAAATGGGAGGTTTCCCCTTAGATCCAAATGCAACCGATTCAGTGTGATTTTCTTGCATGAGACTACTAGGGAGAATCTCTGCGTCTACCAGTAGGTGTCAATAGAATCAAAAGAAACACCCCAGGGGCGGCGTTAGGCGCTGAAGTTAGGGAGACAACCCCACAGTACACAATGGAAATAAAACAAACATTTCATCCATGATAAATTTTGTGTAAGACAAAGCAAAATGAAAAGCTCCGAGTAATTTTAGTTTTAATTGTCTCGACAAAACCTGCCATGATTTTTTTAGTACTTGAGCATCTCTGGTGTTCGGGGCAAAAATGGCTCAGGAGCCTGGATTCAGGAACTTCCAGCCACTGGGCTTGCCTCCCTGTCACACTGAGATTTAGTGGATTTACCAGTCTCTTGCAAAGTAGCTGAGCCTTCTGTTTAACCCTTACTTGGGCTTTGAGTTACTCTGCTTTCTATATTTAGGATGATTATAAATAATGCTGCTAGGAGAAGCAGAGTTTTTGTGTCTCACTTTTTCTAAGAGCCACATAGGGAAAGGGTGGGCACCAGGCTGTTGAATACATTTTTTTTTTTTACCTCCATTGTCACTCCATGCTGTCTTTCAGGAAATGACAGGAATTGCATTCTAAAGTGTGTCAGACCATTTGAAATATTCAATATCTCTGTAATATAAAAGTATGTACTTGTGTGCAAGTACATATATTCCAACATTTCATTCTATTGAGCAATTTTCACAAACTATATATTATAATAAATTGGACTCTCACTATTAGTTCTTGTTAGAATCTACATGTCACAAAAACTGCACTTCTTTCTACATAAGACTTTCATAAAGGCCCACTTAAGCATCATAACTGCCTCAGATTGTCATGGAGTCTGTGGCATGGTTTCAAAAATCTGTTTTATATATGGCAGCCTCTAATAGAAAATCCACACATCCCTCTTTACCTGTCTTCTTTTGTACGGATTCTAGTTGTTCTAGTCAGGAATAACTTCAAAACATTTGTATTTTTAAATCCCCATCACAAAATCTTTTCTGGAAATGTTAAATTATTGACAAGATTCTCCTAGTTATACATCCTGGTTTGGAGACAAATGCATACTTGGCTCAGCTCTGTTAACTGAAGTTTTCTGAGCCTCAGTATAGGATAAAATGCCATATGCAACCTAACCTCAGAGGGAAGTTTTTAACATTGACTGAAATTCCAACAGCCTGGGGTGATATGTTTAGCTTGTCCCAAAGCTTGTCCTAAGAGTGTTCTGCTTTTTGTTTTTGTTTTTTTCCGTTTTTTTTTTTTTCTTTTTCTAGGTCCCTTGAAGTGCTGGTAAAGGTGACAGCCTCATAGATCTCTTTTGTTCCAGTCTACAAAAGTCAGTCAGATTTCCATTAGTCCTCATGGCTCTTTTGAACACCAGGCTTTTATTTCACACTTAAAAGAAAATCTGTCAAGAATTTTGCTCACCAAATATATCCTACCTTCGGATGTCAGATGGTGTTGATTAGATCCTACATACTAGACATCCATTTAAAAAAATCCAGTTTTCTGTCACTCCAATTCTGTGCCTTTAAAATAATGACCATTATTTGCCACACTTATGATGCTCTGTAGTCCACTTGGGCGAGTCTTGAGCGAAGGGGGAGTGTCAGAGACGTAATGTCAGGCGTGGTCTATGGAAAAATAAGAGCAATGAGATACATATGTAGCCATTGTATTTTTCTTTCAGAATTGTGGGGGAAACCGCATTAAACACTGGATGGACCTGCTTTGTTCCAGATGCACATGAATAATTGTTTTCATTTGAATGTAAAATTGCGTACAAACTATAAGAAAAGCAGTATCTCTTCTGGAGATAATGTGTGAGGCCCCTTTAAGAGCGCTCACTGGTGCAGCTTCCCTAGTTTCTCTGGCTCTTAAGATGGCCTGATCCTCTTTTCTGGAATTCTGTCAATTAGTTTTGTATCTGTCACCCTAACATCTCTGAAATTGCTTATTCTGAGAGATTTCAATATTTACTCCGATGACATTTTTCGATTCTCAACACAGGATTTCTTAGAAGTTTTGAATTCACTTTGTATTCTTTAGTTCGTATGAATCTGGCAATCAAGATTTCTTGCAGTTTAATTTGCTTTCTGTTGAGGATTTAAATGATATTATCCCAAAGCTTTAGCCAGCCACTTCCAGTCCCTAATCCTTGGCCTTCCTCACTGGCTAGAGGCTGTCTCAGTTTTCTTGGTTTGGCTTAACCCTCTGACTTCTGCAAAATTGCCATCATATAATTGAATCGGCAATTGTAACTCTTCTTTAAAAAAAATCTTGCTCACAAAGGACAAAATATCTTACATTTATCATCTTAATTTTTTAATTTAACTAAGACCAAAGTGATAGAGTCAATGCTAGGCATTGGGATTATCTAAACTGTCATCAGATTTAGAGCGAATTTCAGTCAGGATTTTTTTCCATTCATAGCACATAAATTGCTCTTCTCGGTATTAGGACCAGACTGGCTGTCTTTCGGACACTCTCTATGTCTCTCTAGTCCTGCCTTGCAACAGGAAATTTATTAAAATGCTTTTCAGCCCTACAAAAGTCTATCTGGTGTTGTTTGTTTTTGTTCTTACTTAATTCCAGTTTCCTTTGGCTAAAAGTTGTCAACAGATTATGTCTCTTGCATCTTCGGGGCCCTCTGGCTGGAATCTGCATGTTACAGAGATTTATACATTGCCATGTGCACAGATCTGGAAGACAGGCTTCGCTCAGCCAGATACACACAGATGACATGCAGACCACTCTGTCTGCTGCAAGAAATGTTATACAAGCTCTTTTCAGTGGATCTGTTTATTTGGCTGACTGACTGGCTATAGGGCAATTGCCAAATTTTTCTAAAATTGAATCCAGATAAGACAGAATTCCTTGTGATTGAATCTTATCCCTTGGTCGATCAACACTCTTCAGTCACATTAGATGTTGGCAACTAACTCCTAGAGCTGATATCCAAAGGGGAAACCTTGGGTTTATGCTCGACTCTGTTCCATCATTTATGGACTGTGTAAACATAAATATTAAACAGTCCTATTTTCCTTTGATAAATACTATAACAATAGAGGATCGCATCCATCGCAGATTCGGAGGATTGCTTTCTGCTCTCTAATTTTCACAGTGACTACTGAATTTCCCTGTTAATTATGAGGGTACAGCAAGCCCTGTTTCAATTAATATATTTTAATACTAACGTCAAAGCAGCTGGGTGATGCTTAAATCTGATAAATGACATATTGAAACTTATCTACAACCCAGCAACTATTGTAAAAGCCATAGATTAGGGAATGTTAGGAGACAAAATATTTGACACTGTCCTGTCCTAGCTGTCCTTCCTGAAAGCCCACAGCGAGTAGCAGTGCAACCTGTTCCAACAGAAGATTCAGTTTGGGTTGAGTTAAGATGAGCAGGTATTTGATACTTCCACACATGGTGTCAGCATTAGGGGCTTGGTGGGGAGATTACTTCTTATGGTGTAGCCACATGTCCTTGTGGATCATGGCCTAACACAGAGTAACCAAGCATTTTTCCTCTGAGTTAACTTCCAATCCTTCTGTGTGTTTCAATGTAGAATCTTTCAAAAGAGTAAGTTAAGCAAACTGTATTTATGTTAATTTTTACTGTACTCATTAAAATTAATTGTTATAGCTCTCACACAACTTTAGACTTATTTTTATGATGTTCAATATTGGAATACAGCACTTTTAGTAAGTAGATGTTCCTCACAATGCTGTTGTATGACCAGATGCCCACAATGCATTTCATTTGTCCTCAATGTGGTACAATGGACTCAGTAAGCTTTGTATTTATTTTGAAACTAAAACAGTGTGATAGTGATAGAGCTTTCAATGAAAACACTATATAAAAATAGTATATTTTCCATGTCACTATGAGTGCAAAAACATAATTCCTTGAAACATTATATTCTGGCATATTTCTATAAAAGGAAATGCACCCAATCTAGAGAATTTTCATGACTTTTTATACCTAAATCAATGCAAGTCACAGGGTTATTTTTACCACTTACCCTAAAACTTGTAGGTTTATTATTCTACTATAATGGTATTAAATAGATTAAAACACAAACAAACAACTTGATAAATGTAACCTTTCAACAAGTACAGAGGGATATGTATAACTGTGGGTTGTGCCACTTAACTCATTTTATTTTTATTTTTTTGCCATTGTATCAACTTTACGGTAAAACAGTACATAAAAGCAAGTTAGATTGAAATAATATCACCCTTTATTGCTCTGATGGTCATAATCTACAATCATGTTTTGTCTGATTTTCTGGTAAACCAGGAACCAGATTTTCAACATGGAAAAAGGGAAAATAAGGTATTGTTTATGGTTGAAAAACGTCTTTTCTTTTTCTCCGCATTCCCTGAAGTTAAACTATGTTTGGATAAAGACTAATTTTTAAGGTAGCAAAAGGAAAAATAGGCAGCACTAGTATTTTTATTTTAATTTTAAAAATCATTTTATAATATTTTCTCTTGTAGGTATTTATTTCTGTATGGATATGTACAACAAGTGCATGTATGCTGCCCTCAGAGTTCAGTACTAGACTCAGACTGTTGTGAGCCTCCATGCGGGTGCTGGATGTTGAATCTAGGTCCTTCCAAGGACTATCCAAGGATCTTAACTTCTGAGCTTAAGTATGGTATTTTTGGCATAATTGTCAGTGATTGTGACCAGTTATCAGAAGTGAATGCGACAATAGACAATGCTGCCTCCATATGTATGACTAGAAAGTTCATCATGGTGGAGTGCACAATACTGAATACTGAGTAAGATTTTCTCTCTTGTTGTCTTTCTTTTGTCCTTATTTATTTATTTATTTATTTATCCATTCATTCATTCATTCATTCATTCATTTAAATCATTTTATTTATTTATATTTCAAATATCCCCCTTCCAGGTCCTCCCTCTCAGAATTCTGCACCCTATCCCCACTCCACGTTGCCTCTGAGAGGCAACCACCCTACCTTACATGACTCCAGCATCCTTCCTTCACTGGGCCATCAAGTCTCTACAGGATTAGGCACATCCTTTCCCATGGAGGCCAGACAAGGCAGTCTGTGTGTGTGGGTGGGTGGGGGCAGAATAGACCAGCCCATGTATGTTGTTTGGCCAGTGGAATAGTCTCTGGAAGCTCCCAGGTGTCCAGGTTAGTTGATACTGTTTTTCTTGCTATAGTCTCCTTCAGCTCCTTCAATCCTTAACTCTTCCACAAAGGTTCCAATCTCAGTCCAATGATTGAGTACCTGCATCTGTCTCAGTCAGCTGATGGTAGAGCTTCTTAGAGGTCAGCCATGCTACGCTTCTGTCTTCAAGTACAACATGGCATCAGTAATATTGTCATGGTTTGGTGCCAGTGTGTAGGATGGATTTCAAGTTGGGCCAATCACTGGATGGTCTTTCATTCAGTATCTGCTCCATTTTTTACCTGCAATTCCTTTAGTCAGGAACAATTCTGTATCAAAAATTTTGAAAATGGGTGGTGGCCTCATCCCTCCACTGGGGGCCCTGTCAATCTACTGAAGGTTGTCTTTCTTTTATTTCAACATTTTCCCCTCTTCCCATAATAAACTTTCCTTCAGCTCCTAGAAGGATTGTAGAGGACATAGTGATCTGTCCAAATATCTGCTGTCAGCTACTGACTGCCTACCAAGAATTGCTAGATAGAGTCTGCGAAGGTGAGCACGTGGACTGTGGAGGGTGAACAAGCAGACTGCAGAAATGACACAGCTCTGCAGGGAGGGCTCTGACCGCCAGAGCAGGTGAGGAAGCCATCTTGTGTAGCAGGTCCCTCTGAGACCAGTCTACACAGGCAAGCAAGCAGCCTACAGAAGTGACACAGCTTCTGGGACAGGCAGAAGCCACACAGCTTCTGGGACAGACCCAGTTTTGGGCTCCAGACATCCTGGCACCTTCCCTACCAGAGGAGAGGTGACCACTTGGGAGGGCTCTGAGTCCCAGAGCAGGTGAGGGAGCCATCTTGTGTCCCGGGTTCCTCAGAGACCATCTGTGCAGGTGAGCTCACAGACTGCAGAGGAAACACATCTTCTGGGACAGGCCCTGTTTTGGGCCTTCTTCTTCAGCCAGGAGACAAGTCTGATTCCCAGACCTCTGTGCACCTTACCTGCAAGAGGAGAGCTTGCCTGCAGAGAGTACTTTGACCACTGAGACTCAGGAGAGAGCTGGACTCCAGCAGAGTCAGAGAATTCTGGAGGACCTTCCACACTGCAGGTCCTTGGGATCATGGGAGGAGAGTTGGCCTACAGTGAGGGTTCTGACCCCAGGACTCAGAAGGAGGATCAGAGCTCCAGACTCCTGGACACCTGCCTTGCCAGAGGAGAGTGTACCTGCAGAGAGTGCACTGACCACGGGGACACAGGGGAGAGTTGGATTCCCAGGAGTGCTGACAGGGGCTAACAGAATCACAGGAGGATCAAACTCCAGTCAGAGAAAGCTAGAACATTAACACCAGAGATTTCCAGATGGCGAAAGGCAAACGTATGAATCTTACTAACAGAGACCAAGAACATTGGACACCACCAGAACCTAGTATGCCAAACACAGTGAGTCCTGGATACCCCAAAACACCTGAAAAGCAAGATGTGGATTAAAAATCATATCTCATGATGGTGGTAGAAGATTTGAAGAAGGACATTAATAACTCACTCAAAGAAATAAAGGAGAACAATGCTAAACAAGTAGAAGCCCTTAAAGAGGAAGCACAAAAATCCCTCAAGGAATTANAGGAGACCACTGCTAAACAGGTAGAAGTCCTTAAAGAACTATAGGCAAAGACTACTAAACAGGTAGAAGAAACAGAAACACCCCTTAAAGAATTACAGGAAACCACTGCTAAACAGCTAGAAGAAACACAAATATCCCTTAAAGAATTACAGGAAAACACAACCGAACAGGGGATGGAATTGAACAAAACCATTCAGAATCTGTAAATGGAAGTAGAAACAATAAAGAACGCCCAAAGGGAGACAACTCTTGAGATAGAAACCCTAGGAAAGAAATCAGGAACCATAGATGTGAGCATCAGCAACAGAATATAAGAGATGGAAGAGAGAATCTCAGGTACAGAAGATTCCATAGGGAACGTGGACACAACAATCAAAGAAAATGCAAAATGCAAAAAGATCCTAACTCAAAACATCCAGGAAATCCAGGAAACAATGAGAAGAACAAACCTACAGATAATAGGAGTAAATGAGAATGAAGATTTTCAACTTAAAGGGCCAGCAAATATCTTCAACAAAATTATAGAAGAAAACTTCCCAAACCTAAAGACAGAGATGCCCATGAACGTACAAGAAGCCTACAAAACTCCAAATAGGCTGGACCAGAAAAGAAATTCCTCCTGATATATAATAATCAGAACAACAAATGCATGCATAAATAAAGACAGAATACTAAAAGCAGTAAGAGAAAAAGGGCAAGTAACATATAAAGGCAGGCCTACTAGAATTACTACAAACTTCTCACCAGTGACAATGAAAGCCAGAAGATCCTGGAGAGATGTTATACAGACACTAAGAGAACACAAATGCCAGCCCAGGCTACTACACCCAACAAAACTCTCAGTTAGAATAGAGGGAGAAACCAAGGTATTCCATGACAAAACCAAATTCACACAATATCTCTCCACGAATCCAGTCCTTCAAAGGATAATAAAGGGAAAACACTAACATTAAGAAGCTACACCCTAGAAAAAGGAAGAAAGTAATCCCTCAACAAAACCAAAAGAAGACAGCCACGAGAACAGAATCCCAACTTTAACAATAAAAATGCCAGGAAGCAAAAATTACCTTTCATTGATTTTTCTTAACATCATTGGACTCAATTCCCCAATAAAAAGACATAGACTAACAGATTGACTCCACAAACAGGACCCCACATATTGCTGCTTACAGGAAACCCACCTCAGGGGCAAAGACAGACATTACCTGAGAGTAAAAGGCTGGAAAAGAAATTTCCAAGCAAATGGTCTGAAGAAACAAGCTGGAGTAGCCATTCTAATATCAAATAAAATTTACTTCCAACCCAAATTTATCAAAAATGACAAGGAGGGGCACTTCATACTTATCAAAGGTAAAATCTACAAAGATGACCTCTCAATTCTAAAATTCTATGCTGCAAATGCAAGGGAAGCAAAATTCATTAAAGAAACTTTAGTAAAACTCAAAGCACACATTGCACCTCACACAATAATAGTGGGAAACTTCAACACCACTTTCTCACTAATGGACAGATCCTGGAAACAGAAACTAAACAGAGACACATGGACACAATAGAAGTTATGAAACAAATGGATTTAACAGATATCTACAGAACATTTTATCCTAAAATAAAAGGATATACCTTCTTCTCAGCACTTCATGGTACCTCCTCCAAAACTGACCATATAATCAGTCACAAAACAGGCCTTGACAGATGCAACAATATTAAAATTACCCCATGCATCCTATCAGATCACCACGTATGGAGGCTGATCTTCAATAACAACATAAATAATAGAAAGCCAACATTCACGTGGAAACAGAAAAACACTCTACTCAATGATACCTTGGTCATGGAAGAAATACAGAAAGAAATTAAAGACTTTTTAGCATTTAATGAAAATGAAACCACAACATACCCAAACTTAT
>NC_034593.1:3200404-3206229 GCF_900095145.1 Mus pahari | reverse complement strand
TCAACTGAGGAGTACCGAAGGGCTGAGAAGCACTTGAAAAAATGTTCAACATCCTTAATCATCAGGGAAATGCAAATCAAAACAACCCTGAGATTTCACCTCATACCAGTCAGAATGGCTAAGATCAAAAATTCAGGGGACAGCAGTTGCTGGTGAGGATGTGGAGAAAGAGGAACACTCCTCCATTGCTGGTGGGATCGCAAGCTTGTAAAACCACTCTCGAAATCAGTCTGGTGGTCCCTCAGAAAACTGGACATAGTACTAGCGGCAGATCCAGCAATACCTCTTCTAGGTATATACCCAGAAGATGTTCCATCTCATAATAAAGACACATGCTCCATTATGTTCATAGCTTCCCTATTTATAACAGCCAGAAGCTGGAAAAACAGAGAAATGGATACAGATTTTACACAATGGAGTACTACTCAGCTATAAAAAACAATGAATTAATGAAATTCTTAGGCAAATGGATGTATCTAGAGGATATCCTGAGTGAGGTAACCCAATCACAAAAGTACTCACTTGATAAGTACTCACTGATAAGTGGATATTAGCCCAGAAACCTAGAATACCCAAGATACAACACAAGAAAATCAAGAAGGAAGACCAACACGTGGATACTTCATCCCTCCCCAAAATAGGGAATAAAATACCCATGAAAGAAGTTGCATAGACAAAGTTTGGAGCTAAGCCAAAAGGATGGACAATTCAGAGACTGCCCCACCTGGGGTTCCATCCCATAATCAGCCACCAAAATGCAGACACTATTGCATATGCCAGGAAGAACTTGCTGAAAGGACACTGATATAGCTATCTCTTGTGAGGCTATGGCAATGTCTGGCAAATATAGAAGCAGATGCCCACAGTCATCTATAGGATAGAATACAGAGACCCCAATGGAGGAGCTAGAGAAAGTACTCAAAAAACTGAAGGGGTCTGCAACCCTATAGGTGGAACAACAATATTAACTAATCAGTACCCCCAGAGCTCGTGTTTCTAGCTGCATATACAGCGAAGATGGCCTAGTCAGCCATCATTGGCAAGAGAGGCCCCTTGGTCTTGCATACTTTATATGCCCCATACAGGGGAATGCCAGGGCCAAGATGTGGGAGTGGGTGTGTAGGGGAGCAGTGTGGGGGGTATAGGGGACATTTGAGATATCTCTTGAAATGTAAATGAAGAAAATATCTAATAAAATAATTTAAAAAAACAGACAGAACACAAACAAACAAAAAGAAAATATCTAATAAAAAAAGAAAAAAACAGATTGTAAGAGAAAATATAGAGGGAATCCTGTTGCATGAATGAAAAAAAAGAATTGCTAGATTAATAAGTTGCTTGTGTGTCTCTCAGCAACCTCTCCCTCTCTGCCTCCCCTCCCCCTTCCTCTCTTGGCATTCCTGCATCAGCACAGTATGAGATTGCCCAGAGGGGTGTCCCTTCACTGAGTGACATTAAGTTATGGATACCAATTGAATAAAGTTGGAATAATTTTCAGGATCCAGCAGTTTACATATTTGATTGAGGCCTCCCATCAGTGTACCATGTCTAAGGTCAGTGTTTTGCCTGCTTCCTCCATTCCTGTTTTTCTCATGTCTGATCCAGTACAGCTGCCATTAGTACCTCTATATCAGTGATGGGAATAAGCTGCTTCTAGAACACTTGCTCTAAGGCTGACATTTTAGCAGCTTCATGATAGAGTTGCCATGTTTCTCTTTGTTGCATTTTGCTTTTGAAATAAGTGCAAACTAGTACTTCCCTTTGGACACAAGGAGGTCATGACATTCAGAAGCAATATGCCTAACTGCTTTGCATACCACTCAGTCATGCCATTTGTCTTCCAGAAAATAATCTGCTATTCTACAAGCCTAGAGAATTTCTTTACAAGTTCTCAGAGTTATTTCTACAGTTTTTTTTTCCAGAGAGCTTTTCAGAATTTACAGCCCGTGACCAAATTAATTCAACTATATCTTTCCACTTCATTTGAAGTTCATTCCATACCAATATCAATATGAAGACTTATGTTATAAGTTTTTATTCATATTATGTCCCAGGTCAATATCTGTTTAGAATGCTTGGGGAAAATTCAACTTCAACATCTGATTCATACATGGCAGAGAGGATAGAAGTTCCATATTAAAAATTACAACTCAGAAACTGAAAAGATTTCTGAATTTCAACAAATTAACAACCATTGATGCAAACTCAAATTTTACAACACAAAAGTTTTTTCTGTCTAGGCTACTTCTTTTCAACTTCAATTAATACTTAATCACTCATAACTAAAAAACTTATTGTGTGGCCTGAATCTCCCATAACTGTTAAGTAATAGATACCAATTTTTATGGATTTCCATATTTTTCAACATAGACTGGAGAGTTAAAATAAATGGTTACTCTAATATCCATTAGAATACTTAGCATAGTAGTTGTTAAATTATAGCAGTCAATCAATTCTAACAGTGATACCTAATTATTCTGTGAGAAAGCAACAGCAAATTCCTGGTGGCAAAAGGGAAATATTTATTTTGTTGAGTTATTTTTTTCTGTGTGTTCTGCACTAAAGGATTACAAACTGTAGATTCAAAGATTAAAATCCATATTAGTTTGAACTGAATAGAACAACATTTTGTATCTTTTTTTTTAAACAAAACTTTATAACCATTTTAATTTTGTTACTTAGTTTGAACTATACATCATACAGAACAAGAGGTGATTAGTAGTAGTTATGCTGATTTGTGTAATCGATATGCAAATATTATGCTTCTTTTTAAAAGTAAATGTCTGGAAAAATATTTTTCTGATAGCTGTGCATTTCTGCGTGTGCACAAACACTTCAGACTGGGTTCATACTGAAGGACTTGGACATCCTGAAAGAATAGGGCTGCGAAAGGAAAATGAATGATGTCCTGTCGGTTCGCTGATCAGAGCACTTGCGTTTTAATAATCGGACTTGCTCAAGTACAAGGAAGGATTCCCAGCCTGCCCCTGAGTCCCCCTGAAGCTGCCGTGGTGGTCTGTAAGCGGAGATGAGTATCTGGTAGGCGGGTCCAAGGATGGTAGGCAGTCCGTGCGATAGTGGGCGGAGATGACGTAGGTGGGTCCAAAGATCAAGGCGGTCTGATGACACTGCATTCTGGGAGATCTGGGGAGGTCTTCTCAGTAGCAATTCTGTGCGCTTGTAGGGGGCGCGAAATAATGTTTAGAGGGTGAGTGATTAGTGGAGGTGGGAGACCCCAACAGATAGCTACTTCAATTATTTCCTGACCCTTCCTGACTTGTATAAATTTGGTCAAAATTTCACATTTTAAAGGTTGTCTGAAGAAAAATGACTCATATTGTGGTCAAGAAAAGGGGACCTTGCTTATTTTTATCAGAACTGCATCATCTACTTACTGTTGACTTAAGCTTAGACAGTTACTACATAGCTGTTTCTCAGTTTTAAATGTAAAGCAACAATTTTAGCTTATGGATTTTATCTTGCTGTTGTTTAAAAGCTTGTTATTGTATTAGAATTTCTTATGCATGCATGTCTTTTTTATCCAAATCAACCTTCCATTTCATCTACTCCAAGTCATCCCCTAGTACCTCCACACTGTTTGTCCTGTTCTTGTCCTGTGTTTTTAAACCCAGTGTATCCTTTTAGTGTTTCTTGCATGGAAATGAATATAAGACCATGCACTGTAACCAATGTAGACTCTGAAAGACAACTTTCTTGAAGAAAACTGAGTCTTCTTCCCTCAGTATTCATCAATTGCCAAAATCCCATCAGCTAGCATTAGAGAATTAAGAGTTGCTTCCCTACCCCTTCTGGAATGTTGGCTGGTTTGATCTTACTCAGGTCTTCTGGACACAGTCACAAACACTGTAATCAGGATGTCATGTGCTACAGATACTGTTTTCCTTTAGTCATCTATAACATCTGGCTCTTAAAGAAGGGAATGTGATAGAGTCTTCCCATTTGTAGATGAGCACTCCACAGTCTTTTACTCTCTGAATACTAACCAGTTGTGGGTCTCTATATTATCTATCTACTGTTTAAAAACATGATGCCTTGTGAGGATTACAGAAGACTAACAGAGTCAATTAACCTGGACCCTTGGGAAATCCCAGAGACTGAATTACCAACCAAACAGCAAGTACAGCCTGGACCTAGTTCCGCTGAACACATGTAACAGATGTGTAGCTTGGTTTTCATGTGGGTGCCCCTACAACTGAAGCAAGGGTTTTCCCTGAATCTGTTACCTGGCTGTAGATATAGTTCTCCTAACTGGATTGCCTTGTCTGGTCTTGTGGGAGAAGATGTTCCTACTCCTACAATGACATAATGAGCCGTGGTCAGGTGATAGTCAGGGTGGGGCTCCTCCTTCTCATCGATGTATGGGAGGGCAGAATGGGGGTAGGATCTGTTTGAGGGGGTACTGGGAAGGGAGGGGCATGATATTGGAATGTAAAGCTAGTAAATACATTTTTTAAAAGGAGATGAACTAACCTGTATAGATAAAGTAACGTTAGAGGCAGTTTATCCTATGTTCATTTACTAGGATAACAATATGAGGTTTTCCTGTAAAGCATATGAGCTAGTCAACCACATTTTTTGCTTTGGTTTAATTTGTTTAGCACTGCTAACAGTACTAAGCATTTGTCCCATCTTGTCTAGTAGAACTTAAATCTAAAATAATAAACTGCTTGTTTATTATTCCCAGGTCACGATCCTAGCACTCATGCCACTAACATATCACTGAGCATCCCTTCCTGGGCCTTGTAGCTTATAAGGTTCTCAGATGGATAAGACTGCTTCTGTTGGTCAAACAGAAGAGGCATGTGCAGAAGAAGGATGAAACTATAGCCTTATCTCTCAATCTTTGTTGGAAATCTGAAGGTGATTGCATTAGATCTGTAGATGCTTTTTGGTAGGATAGCCAGTTTTTTCTATATCAATTCTATAAAACCATGAAGAATGGACGTTCTTTCCTTCCTTTGTTATCTTTAATTTTTAATTCAGTGTATTCTTGTTTTCATTGTGCAAGGTTTCATCTCCATGGTTAGATTTATTCCAATATTTATTTATTTATTTATTTATTGTTTGTTTGTTTGTTTGTTTGTTTGTTTGTTTTTGAGGCTATCATAAATGGTATTGTTCCTGTGATTTCTCTTTGTTATTTTGTCACTGATATTCAGGAAGACTTCTCTCAAATTATTGCACTAGCTAAGACTCTAAGCACTATAGCAAATAGAAGGTGATAAAGTGGACATCTTTTTTCTGTTAATTTTTATTTTTTAAGTTAAATTTTTTATTGGATATTTTATTTTTTTTATTTTTTTTTAAATAGTTAAGAGACTTTATTCTAACAGCTATAATTACAGTGCTTGTCGAAATGAAAACTGAAAACAAGTATATACAAAACAGTTGATTACTAATTGTGTATTGAAAGCGGTAAGAGGTTCCACGACACCAAATAAACCAGTTCTGAGATTTCCCCAAGATAAATTTAACAGCTCCAGCTTCTTCAGTGTTTATCAAAATACAAAAGAAAAAAGTAGAGGTCGTCTTTCGATGGCAAATCGGACCCTTGCAGGCTGAGGGAGGAAGCTACTTCACACATGGAGATGGGGGTGCTCCAGGATGTGGGTCTGTAATGGACCGACCCTCCCACCTTGCACGCACTCCTGCTGGTGAGACCCAGGCCTCCTGCCAGCGCATCCAAGTGGGCCTAAGAGTAGGCTGGGTATGCAGGCTGCTATTGGGCCTGGCCACACGCCAAGTATAAGCCAGGCCCTGCACCCCACAATGGCTCCCAGCCTACCCTAAGTAACCGTGTGAGC
>NC_034593.1:3187862-3200359 GCF_900095145.1 Mus pahari | reverse complement strand
GTCACGGGGGCTCTACTGTGACCATGCAGCGGATGGTGGTTTGTTCGTCACCTTCTCTCCTGTTCCCACAGCGAAACAGGTGATCTGATAACTAGCATTCAGGCCATTAACTGCAAAACCTACACTAGGCATAGTCTCCGTTCTGTGTGTTCAAGTGTTCTTGTCCTGTATTTTTTTTTTAACTATTTTTNAAAAATGCACTGAGTTTGGGTTAAAAACCAACCACCAAATGGATACCGACACCAGTCTACAGCCCAATGGCTCCCGGAGGCCAGGTGCCCCTACACCCAAATCCCTTCTCAGTACTGACAGTTGAGTTGATTCTCTTTTTACAATAAAAAATCTAAGTAATATTGCATAGGAGTACCAGAAACTGCTTCAGTGGAAACAGAAACTATTTACATTAAATAAAAACCTGGCTGCAAGCTGCGTCTGCACATGTACAGCACGGTGCGATGCACACTGTGACCGACCCATGGAGACAGCTTCTGGCACTCAGGACCACAGAGTCGCACGTTTGCCACATGAAAGGAAAGCTGAGGGCGGAGAAGAGGAAGTGAGGGGGAGGGAGGGGTCTGGTTCACTTCTGGTTCCGGAGCTGATTAGACAACCAATCTAGTCCTTCATAGAGCCCGTCCCCGCTGGTGGCACAGGTGGCCTGAATGTACCAGTTCCTGTGGCGTAGAGAGTGCAGCCCCAGCTTGTCCGTGATTTCAGCCGCATTCATGGCATTGGGGAGGTCCTGCTTGTTGGCAAACACCAAGAGAACAGCATCTCGGAGCTCATCTTCAGCTAGCATCCTCATGAGCTCTTCACGGGCCTCGTTCACACGCTCTCTGTCATTGCTGTCCACTACGAAGATCAAGCCTTGGGTGTTCTGGAAGTAGTGGCGCCACAGTGGCCGGATCTTGTCCTGGCCACCCACATCCCACACCGTGAAGCTGATATTCTTGTATTCAACAGTCTCCACATTGAAACCAATGGTAGGAATGGTGGTCACAATTTCGCCCAGCTTCAGTTTGTATAGAATTGTTGTCTTCCCTGCAGCATCCAGGCCTACCATGAGAATGCGCATTTCTTTTTTGCCAAAAAGGCCCTTGAAGAGGTTTGCAAAGATATTCCCCATGCTTGTGGATAGGTGGAATCGATACTGTCCAAAGACCTCCGCGGCGGCTGCTCCCACTGGATATTTTATTTATTTACATTTCAAATGTTATCCCCATTCCAAGTTTCCAGTCCAGAAACCCCTATCCCATCTCCCCTTCTTCTGCTTCTATGAGGATGCTCCCAATCCACCCACCTACTCCCATCTCCCATCCCTAGCATTCCCCTACACTGGGGCATTGAACCTTCACATTACCAAGGGTCTCTCCTCCTGTTGATGTTCAACAAGGCCATGCTCTGATACATATGTGGCTGGAGCCATGTGTCACTCAATGTGTACTTTTTGGTTGGTGGTTTATTCCCTGGGAGCTCTGGGGACTCTGGTTGGTTGATATTGTTATTCGTCTTATGGGTTGCAATCCCCTTCAACTCTGTCAGTCTTTTTGCTGTTCTCGCTTTTAGTAAAAATGCTTTCTAGTTTTCTGTATTGGCAAGTTCTTAGTTACATAATTGTTGCATATAGCCTTTATTCTGTTGAGATCATGATGACATTATTGCTCCAAGATCCTTAGATTTATGGTTTTTAACAAATGCTTTCTCTTGCCTAGCAAGGTATACATGCAATGGATTTCTGACCTTGTGTTTATAAATGTGGTGGGTTATTTATTGACTTACTATATATTGAGTCATTCTGATAACCGCTGAATGAAGCTGGGTTCATTGTGGTAGATAATACCTTTTTTATGTTCTTGAGTTCTTTTGAGAAGTTTCTTACTGAGAACTGTGTCTATGCTCATCGAAGAGATTGGCTCATAATTCTCTTTTTATTGTTTCACCATTATCTGGATTTTGTATCAGGACATTACTTTGGGAAAAGAATTTAGAAGCATTCTGTCCATTTCTAACCTATGGAATTTGAGGAGCAATGGCAGTAGATATTCTTTGAATGTCTGGTTTAATTCTGTGGTTCATCTCTCTTGTTGTGAGCTTTGATAGTGCCAATTACTACTTCTATATTGTTTGTTTCCATGGGACAGCTTAGGTTTTTTATTATGATTTAAATTTGTCAGGTCATATGCAGGTATACATTCATGTATTTCTTTTAGAGTTTCCAGTACAGTAGAATATAACATTTAAAAGTATATCTTTAGGATTCTCCAAATTTCTTCAATGTTTTCTTTTCATCTTTGAATTTATTAATTTGTGTCATTTTTCTGCCATTTGGTTAATTTAGCTGCTTGTCAGTCTTGTTAATCTTATGAGTCAACTATTGTTTTTTTTAATTTTCATGTTTTTTATTTGCTTGTTTATATGGCTTCTACTTTATTAATATTGGGCATGGTTTTAATGATCTATTCCTATCCATTGTCATTTGAATGAGAAATATCCCCTATATGCTTACATTTCTGAATATTTGTTCCCTCACTAAAGACCACATTTGAGACAATTATGGAACCTATAGATTTTGTAGCATTGCTGGAAGAACTATCTCTCTGGGGGTGTGTTTTGAGAGTCTATAGCCTTGTCTTACTTCCTGCCCTGTTGTCTTTTATGCCTGGACATGGTACAATTGTGAATTCTTAGCTTTCTTTTCTGGGTACTGCTGGTAAGCAGCTTCCTCCTCCATTGTGGTCTGCCCCTTTGGAGCTCTTAAGATATCCAAACATATCCGGGCGTGGTGGCGCACGCCTTTAATCCCAGCACTCTGGAGGCAGAGGCAGGCAGATTTCTGAGTTTGAGGCCAGTCTGGTCTACAGAGTGAGTTCCAGGACAGCCAGGGTTATACAGAGAAACCCTGTCTCAAAAACCAAATAGATAGATAGATAAATAGGTAGATAGATGGATAGAAAGACAGATAGATAGATAGATAGATAGATAGATAGATAGATAGATAGATAGATAGATAGATAAAATAAATAAAAATGCTACCTTTTATTTTTAGACACTTGTACACCTAAAGTAGCTCAATAGTAGTATCTTTCCTTTTTCCTCAAATCACTTTTCTTCTTTCAGTGTAGGTGTGGAAAATTCAGTACAGGACAAAATTGTAATAGGGTTAGGTTGTTGTTAAATCTATGTGAAATTGTATTAAGGAGAACTATAGGTCTATTTGTGTTCACAAAGAAACAGTCTTTAGTCTCATATGTCCATATTCACTACTACTACTGTCTCCATGAACAGACGCTATCCAACTGTCACCACACTCTTTGCAGGTCCTCATTTGTTCTGCCTCCTGCTTTTTATACCTTGTACAAGTCTTAGTGGACTGATGGATAGAGGCAGATGATTTTATGTGGCAGGGTTTTTAGTCCTAAAGGCTTCAGGATTAGAAGTTCTAGGGCTTGTCATGAAGCACTAGTCATTGAGATCCTGGAGGGCTACGCGGATTATAGAATAGGAAGGAGTCCAACAACTTTGAGTCATTAGGACAGGACATCCTAGAAGGTCAGGGTGATCGATAGCAGGCAGAGATATGTTTGCAGATGAACTACGATGCCTATAGTATGAGAAGAGTGATGCCTAAACAGTGATTAAGTAAAAGAGAAGATGGAGTACCTATGTGGTGAGAAAGAGCAGAGCCTACATGATTGGACGTAGGACATACTATCATCATAGGAGGGATGTGACTAGTCTTAGAAGTGGGATTGTCTGAGAAGTCCCTGAGGAACATGGCAGACCTTAGTAATAGGAAAGAGCAGGCCTATCTGGTGATATGAAAAAGGGCTGTTCATTACTCTTTCTACATTCCAACAGGCCATTTTAGTTAGGTGCTACTCACGATATGTGTATCTTCCATATATAACAGAAATATTTATCATTTTTTATTTACATGAATCCTAACTTCCCATTTTTCTAACCTTATCTTTTGTTGTTCTTCAGTGTCAGGAAAATTCGTTGATAATCTTGCAGTCATTTAATTTGTCATTTTTTCCTGATTTATATCGAATATACTTCTTACTGTGAGTAAAAAGTAATGGGGCAGTGAATAACAATTAAAATGAACTTTAAAAATAAGATTTTGAATCATGTAATTGGTAACCATGTATACTTAATCTAGATTCTGGCGTGGTGGAGACAGGAGAATAAGAAATGCTTTGTCATATTTTAGTAACTTACTTCTAGTACATTGTTGATGTCCATACAACTTTTACACTGAGGTCTGGGTAAGTGCATATACTTCATGTATAAATACGAGGACTAATAATAGCACAAATGATTGATAAAATTAAACTGAGTGGAGGGCAGTTCATAGTCAATTACTTTGTATCCTTCGACTCTGTTTCTTGTCCTAAGTGTGTGCCTTACAGAGAAATGATGACCACTATCTCAACTTGGAAATGTAAAATCAACACTTCTTGAAATGAGAACAAACTTTTCCACTCATACTTCACATTACAAAGTTAAAATTAGATCCCACTTCAAAACAAGCATTTTTAATTAGGAAGCATCCCAAAGAACACTGATCTATTATGCTAATTGGAATGGCCAGTGTATAAACCTTGGGTGGATCTGAAGTCAGAACTTGTTATCCTCATCTCAGTTTTCAACCACATTCATTTCTACTAAATCGTATTTTCTTTAGGAACACAACCTGATAGGCTATGAGTGTTACTAATGATATTAAGTAACCAGTTTTTCATCACTCATTCATATTTAAAGATCAAGCCCTTAACCACTGTGTATTTTTTAATGATAAAGTTCCATAAACAGAAACCTTGAATAATCATCTCATTGTAATTAGGATTTTCTGAATGGTCCCTCTGCTTTTTACAATTTTTAAGAAACTGATATTCTAAGTTATGCAATTTATACTCACATGCTGTGAAAAATATGATTATACAGTTGGCTTGGGAAATTAAATTTGAAAAATCGACTATATATTTATATATGAACAACAAGGTTAAATCTCGCCATTTTAGACATGGAATGTTGGGTGGATTTCTCTTCCCACTCTTTTTACTGCTTTTTGCCAGTGGCTATGATTCATCTGGACCTGTCCATATCCTCCAAAGAATGTTTTAAGGAAATAATGGCAGAGCAGAAAACAGGAAACAAATATTATTTTTAGTTAATGAATCTCACTTTTATCTATTGACAGGATAATTTAGAATATATTCTATTGAAATATATTCAATGTTGTGTGTTTGTGTGTGTGTTGAGTGCACATGTGTATTGAAATAACTTTTGTCAGATTAATATGCAATTCAGAATGAAATATTTTACTGGATCTTCTTGCTCATTCACACATTTCTGCAGTACACTCCATGTATGACTCCATGTTTCTTATGTACTATTTTTTACTTCTTTTTCACATTTCCCTTCCATTTATTTGCTTAGTTTAACTTAATACCACATTTTAGTATAAATTTACTTTATCTTTTCAACATTTTTTATTTTATTGGTTATTTTATTTATTTATATTTTACATGTTATCCCCTTCCCAGTTAAACACCCTATTTACTTTACTATGCCTTTTAACATTTCATCAACATAAATATCAATTAAAACAAGTTCATAATATTAGGATGCCATTTTTAAACATAAATATTATCCAGGCAAACTTACATGTAACTTTGTTCCATATTTTCCTCATCTCGTATTTTCTCGCTTTACTTATATTATTCCATATTCATGTAAATGGTTCCATGTTCTTGCCATCATTCCTTTTGAGACTTTTTGGGATTACCATGTTATAACAACAATAAGCAATTCAACATCCCAAATTATTTGCTTTCCCCAGTGCGTTTTTGGTTTGTCTTTTTATCACTTTACTCATATGTTTACTCTAGAGTAAAATTAACTCAGACCAGGATCTGGAGGAAAAGACATTTCACATCTTTTTTAAATTTGTTTTTCTGCTTGAATTCAGCAAAACATCAAAATCTAGCACACAAATATACACATCTCTTAATTCGACATTTCTTCATATAATTCATAGAACCAAAAACAAAATAAAAGCAACAGCTAATAATTTATGAGCATTCATTACAGAACTATCTTTGTTTATAAATAAAACTGCTAAATATTGCTTTTCCATTATTGAAGAGATATTCTTGAGCATACAATTCTTTCATTTTATAATATACGTTATTATTTGCATTCAATCTTATGATTAAAATGATGTTATATCCTACAGCATATTTTGTACTTCACTTGAACATTATGTTCACGTCTGGATGTATAAGGAAATTTTTGTGATCTTCAGTGTGGATATTAAGTCTGAGGGGTATAGCAGAGTCATAATTTATTTAAAGAGTCTTCTACTTTTGAAGATTTGTATTAGTTTCCATTACTGTTGACATGAGGTTGCCACATCAACATATCTTGAGAAACTGCTTATGACTATATGCCTCCTTGGTGAGTCTGTAAACTAAATTAGAAATGTTAAAAAAACAACTATTTCCCTTCCCAAATAAGGTATATCTCTATCTCTATCATCTACATATATCTATCTATATTTATACCTAATCTATATCTATATACATCGAATCTCTTCCTATATGTGTGAATACCCAAGATAAAATTCACAGACCATGTGAAGCTCAAGAAGGAAGACTAAAGTGTGGATGCATCAGTCCTTCTTAGAAGGGGGAACCAAATATTCATGGGAGGTAATATGGAGACAAAGTGTGGAGCAGAGACTGAAGGAAAGGCCATCCAGAGACTTCCCCAACTGGAGATCCATCCCATATACAGACACCAAAACCAGACACTATTTTGGACGGCAAGAAATGTTTGTTGACAGGAGCCTAATATAGCTGTATGATGAGAGACTCTGCCAGAGCCTGGCAAATATAGAGGCAGATGCTCACAGCCAACCATTGGACTGAGCACAGGGTCCCCAATGGAAGTAACATTTAGCAAAAGGACTGAAGGAGCAGAAAGAGTTTGCAACCCTTAGGAAGAACAATAATATTAACCAACCAGACTCCCCAGAGCTCACAGGAACAAAACCACCAGCCAAAGAGTACACATGGAGGGACCCATGGTTCCAACTGTACCTGTAGCATAAGATAGTCTAGCCTGACATCAGTGGGAGGAGAGGCCGTTGGTCCTGTGAAGGCTTGATGCCCTAGTGTATGGGAATGCGAGGTGGGGTGTTGGGACTGGCTGGGTGGGTGGGTGAGCATCCTCATAGAAGCAGGAGGAGAGACCATGGGATAGGGGGTTTCCAGAGGGGAAACCAGAAAAGCTTCTTGAGCTTCATGTGGTCTGTGAATTGTATCTTGGGTATTCTGAGATTTTAGGCTAATACACACTTATTAAAGTGTGCTCTTTTGTGGCTGGGTTACCTCACTCAGGATGATATTTTCTAATTTCATCCATTTTAAATGTAATAAAGAAAACATCCAATAAAATAAAATAAAATAAACACACAATTCTTTGTAACATAAAATAAGCTAATGAAGTTTGAGCACTGTGGAAACAGAGAAGAGACTTAAAAATGGTCCAGCTACGAGACTAGTATTTTCTAAAGAATTTTCTATCTTTAGGGCTTTTTCTTTACCTTAAAAATTTGTCCAAGAATTTTGTTAAGTTGATTTGTTGTAGTTCCCTATGGAACAGAAGAGGACAGTGTGCATCTGTGGTCAGTCTAGAACACTATGCTTTATTCTTTGATCCCTCCATTATGCTCTAGACCTTACAGCAGTCAATCTTGCTGTAGCCCTGATAACCTTCCTAGTTTATGCAATTTGAGTTCCTTTGGCTTCTCTGCTGTTGGAGCTCTGGGACTTTCTCTTTCTTTTGCTTCTTTCCTTCTCCACTATCCTTCCCTTCTCTCCTTTTCTCTCCCCTACACTCCTGTCCTCATCTGCCCTGCCTTCCTCCTCCCATCCCATTCTCTCCCATGCCCTACTTTTCTCCTCTGTTCCCTGTCCCAACCTTTTTAATCTTCCATTTTTACTCCTCTTCCTTTCTCTTCTCCCAGTATTTCTATGCAATATATATAAATGCTTTATTCACATGCTGCTGTTATTAAGTCCTAATATTCCTTGTTTTTCTTTACATGTTTCCTAATCCATGTTGAATATCTAAAAAACATGCTTTTGTTTGACCATTGTTTTTCTACATATAGGAAACTTATTTTCTGAGTGTATTACTACTTATGTAAACACTGCAAATATAAAAACATTGATGGACATTTGAAATATCTAAAAAAAAATTTTTCCCTCATTCCTTGTAAAGTACTTAACAAAAAAGACTTCCAACCAAAAATCCATTTTTATAAAACCATGTAATTTAAAGTATTAAGATGTATGTGCTTCTCTTGGCAGTAAATATCTTTCATTTCTCAGACTATACAAAGTGAGAGGGATTGACAAATATAGATATCCTATGAGATGATAGAGCACCAGTCATCTTGTGGATCACCATGTTAGTGCTGGGAATCACTGGTCTGTTTCAACTTATTCCACTGCTATTTCACAAAATATGCACCTACATAAGAAACCTCTATTTGTCCCAGTGTTTTTCATATAAACAGGTGTTGAAGCATGTAGAAATTATTGCTGTTTAAAAATTAAGTTAAGAACTCTTTTTTCCCAGTTTTTAAAATTATATTGATAATTTACATTTAAAACTTTGCCAATTTTCTTTTTTCATTAGAAATATACCCTTCAACCTTTACCATTAATAGTTAAGGTCCAGCCAAACTCCTGTAAATACTGTTAGTATGGTACATTAAATGACACCAAGCCCCCCCCTGCAATCAATAAGGAAGTAAACACAACTATAAAGTACCCAGCAACTTCTCCATTTTACTACGAGGAAACAGGAGTCCATTGTAAAGAGATGTGGCAGGTCCTGGCTGACTTAGAGCTCTTTGTGGGTTACAGCTTTGCTTCTCCTCCTGGTATATCCTGGGGCATAGAAATGAATGAAAACTGCTTAGTAGATGTTGAGTTCATGGAATAATAGAACAAATGGCCAGACCCAAAGACAAAGAAAAGGACTCAGTGTCATTCATGAAAAAGGTCCCATCCCTTGAACTAGGATCAGTGCTGTGAATATTTGCTACCCTAAAGCCTCGAAGAAATGGGCACAGGGGAAAAATTCCTTAACAGAACAGCAATGGTCTATGCTGTAAGATAAAGAATTGACAAATAAGACCTCATAAAATTGCAAAAATTTCTGTAGGGCAAAAGATACTGTTAATAAGACAAAAAGGCCACCAACAGATTGGGAAAGAATTTTTACNAATCCTAAATATGATAGGGGACTAATATCCAATATATACGAAGAGCTCAAGAAGCTGAACACCAGAAATTAAAATAACCTCATTAAAAAGTGGGGTACAGAGCTAAACAAAGAATTCTCAACTGAGAAGTACCGAAGGGCTGAGAAGCACTTGAAAAAATGTTCAACATCCTTAATCATCAGGGAAATGCAAATCAAAACAACCCTGAGATTTCACCTCACACCAGTCAGAATGGCTAAGATCAAAAATTCAGGGGACAGCAGTTGCTGGCGAGGATGTGGAGAAAGAGGAACACTCCTCCATTGCTGGTGGGATTGCAAGCTTGTACAACCACACTCGAAATCAGTCTGGTGGTCCCTCAGAAAACTGGACATAGTACTAGCGGCAGATCCAGCAATACCTCTTCTAGGTATATACCCAGAAGATCTTCCAACTCGTAATAAGGACACATAGCCCACTCTGTTCATAGCTGCCCTATTTATAATATCCAGAAGCTGGAAAGAACCCAGATGTCCCTCAACAGAGGAATGGATACAGAAACTGTGGTACATTTACACAATGGAGTAGTACTCAGCTATTAAAAACAATGAATTTATGAAATTCTTAGGCAAATGGATGTATCTAGAGGATATCATCCTGAGTGAGGTAACCCAATCACAAAAGAACTCACTTGATATGTACTCACTGATAAGTGGGTATTAGCCCAGAAACCTAAAATACCTAAGATACAATCTCCAAAACACTAGAAAATCAAGAAGGAAGACCAACACGTGGATACTTCATCCCTCCCCAAAATAGGGAATAAAATACCCATGAAAGAAGTTGCATAGACAAAGTTTGGAATTAAGATGGAAGGATGGACCATCCAGAGACTGCCCCACCCGGGGGTCCATCCCATGATCAGCCACCAAACGCAGACACTATTGCATATGCCAGGAAGAACTTGCTGAAAGGACACTGCTATCTCTTGTGAGGCTATATCATTGCCTGGCAAATATAGAAGCAGATGCCCACAGTCATCTATAGGATAGAATACAGAGACCCCAATGGAGGAGCTAGAGAAATTACCCAAGGAACTGAAGGGGTCTGCAACTCTATAGGTGGAACAACAATATGAACTAATCAGTACCCCTAGAGCTTGTGTCTCTAGCTGCATATATAGCAGAAGGTGGCCTAGTCAGCCATCGTTCAGAAGAAATGCCCCTTGGTCTTGCAAACTTTATATGCCCCATACAGCGGAACACCAGAGCCAAGAAGTGGGAGTGGGTGGGTAGGGGAGTGGGGTGGGGGGGTATAGGGGACATTTGGGATATCATTTGAAATGTAAATGAAGAAAATATCTAATAAAATAATTAAAAAAATAATCACAAATGAAAGAAAGAAAGAAAGAAAGAAAGAAAGAAAGAAAGAAAGAAAGAAAGAAAGAAAGAAAGAAAGAAAGAAGGAAAGAAGGAAAGAAGGAAAGAAAGAAAGAAAGAATCCTGTAAGGACACCCATGTCTGGTTATGTCTCAGCAGGGTAGGAAGTCCTATAATCAGCGAAGGCAGAATTTTGTGTCCAGAAATCTTAAGCGCCTCTAATTTTCTGACCCACTGTTGTCCTTCTCTCTCTGAGCTTGCCAGAGATGTACTTTCTGATCTCTCGGCACTAAGGCTCAAATGATATTTCCCCCCTTTTTCTATTTTCATATACATTGGCAAATCTATATAAGATTTATTCTCTGCAGATTTATTTATCTGTGTTTAATGTGCATGATTGTTTTGCTACATGCTAATATGTGTACCATGTGCATGGTTCTTACCTGGTGAACCAGAAGAGTATGTTGGATCCTCAGAAGATTTTATGACAGATAGTTGTTAGCTGTTTTATAGGTGCTGGAAAGTGGTTAGTGAGCTCACCCACTAAGTCATCTCCCCAGCCTTTTCTTTCTATTCTTTTTCAATACACAGTAAAAAATTGCAAAACTGAGATGTTGCAGCATGGATGTTTTACTATCCTCAAATTCACTCTGCCAAACAATGTAGCCCATTACTTTTAGATTCTATCTCACTTCAATTTTCAGAATATGGTCTGGAGGTACTATATGATTCTTTGACAGATTGGAATATGAATGGCCTATAGCTCAGTTCCCAAGAGGGAAACTTCTTTTCCTAAACACTTCTAAGATGATTCTCCAGTGTTGGCTTTCTCTTAGCCTTCTTTCCTCCATGATAGTTCTAGAGCGATAGATTATTATGTTCTACTCATGAAATTTTAAGGTTTCTCTTGCCCACAATACCAAATCCATAGTTTTCAAAAAAGAAAAAGAAAACAATGCCAAAAACAATACCAAAAACAAATAAACCAACAAATACATACATATATACATAAACACAAAATGTAAATAATAAAATTCAACAATTTCCAAAAGTCTACATACTACATGGTCCACTTGTCACACAAAATCTTGACTAATTATTCTGTTTTAATAAGTTAATTCATGGATGTGACAAAACATACGACAAAATGCATCTGTGGACAGAAGGGTCTTTTGGCTCACTAAGTCGGTCTGAACATAGAAGGCATGGCCCAGATGGCTTTAGCTGGGCATCAAGAGTGGGTAGCATGTCACATTCATAATCTAGTACTAGGGAGAGTTGAATGTTCACTCTCTTTCCTTTCTCCTTTCTCTCTTCTCCTTGAGTTTGACACCACAACCCATTGTCATACATACTCAGGGCTTGTATATAATACTTCCCCTCCTCAGTTAATCTTCTCTATAAATTCCACATAACCTTCCATAGTCATGTCTCCTAGATGATGCTACATTGATAGTGTTAACTTGACACTCTCAGTTCTAAATCCAGTCACAATATTTTTAACATCCCTGCCCTGGAAAGCTAAGTTATTTATTTTTTTTCCTAATAAAACCAAGATAATCAAATGAATATGTTGGATGTTTATCTTGTGCAGATTATTGAGATTTCTGTCAGTAATTGGTTAGCCAGATTGCTTTAGACCTGTGGTACCACAATACATTATGCTTTGATCACATAGTAGTGTCAGCTTCTTGCTTCAAGGAGGTCAGGAAGGAAAGATACACACACACACACACACACACACACACACACACAAAGAGAGAGAGACAGAAAGAGACAGACAGAGAGAGAGAAAGAGAGAGAGAGAGAGAGAGAGAGAGAGAGAGAGAGAGAGA
>NC_034593.1:3124348-3187227 GCF_900095145.1 Mus pahari | reverse complement strand
AAAGAAAGAAAGAAAGAAAGAAAGAAAGAAAGAAAGAAAGAAAGAAAGAAAGAAAGAAAGAAAGAAAGAAAAAAAGAAAAGAAAATACTGCCATAACATTGCTCTATGGGCAGGTGTCCATCACATTTTCTTAACTACAGATTTTTGTGGGATGTGTCATCCCATTGTGGGTGGGGTTGGTCCTGTGCTGGTGATCCTTGGAGGGAGAAGCCAGGACAAACACTTCTCTATTGTCCCTGAATCAGCTCCTGCCCCCAGGTTCCTGCCCTGCCTGAGTTCCCCTACTGACTTCCTTCAGTGATGTGGAAGAGTAAGCCACACAAAGCCTTGCCTCCCCAAGTTGCTTTTTGTCATTGTATCCCACCACAGTAACAGTAATTCTAATCAAGACATTCACATTAACATTAAATTGAATAATCAGCCAAAGCTAAACAATTAAGAAGACTCAGTATTTTAAAAGGCTGTTAATTTTTCAAAAATTTTATGAATATATTGTATTTACTAACTTATAATAATTTTAGCATTAACCAGGATTTTATTTTCTAATACTTAATGCTTTTAAGTATATAATTGCTTTAAATCCAGATACTGATAGCCTTGTCTCCTTAGCCCCATTCTCAATTAGTTTGCATTGAAATCCTTCCTATATTATTACATAATGCCCCATGAATAGAACATTGTCTTTCTAACACATGACATTATATGTTAAAATATATAATATTGTTTGAGGTCCTCTGGGATCATTGTCACATGAGATTTAGAGCAGATATCTTCAAATAAATCATATATAAATACATCTTAAATTGAAAATTATAGCAAATTTCTTTTTACATTATTTTATAGTATTCATTTTCAAATACCATTCATATTTTTCTAATGATTACATTTCATAATTAAATAAAGATGCATCGTATATCCCACCCTGTGAATAATACATTACTGTGCCAATGAAATGATGACTGATGTCTACAGATCATGCACGTGAATATTCTCAGTCTCTTAGTACATCTTGGAGACATCACCTTTTAACACCAGTAAATGGTTTCTTCTCATTCTGTAATATGTGGCAAATTTCATATGAGGTTTTTTGCACAGTCTGCAGCTTCTTCATCTGGGCTTTAAATGTGTGTTGCCTTTGCCATTAGCACTGATTGCTTAAGGGAATGGTTTGTTTTGCAAGGGTTGCTTTTACTTTAGTGGGTTCTGTGCATAGTTCGATACAATGCTTTTATTTTGTGGTGGTCATTCAATGTTTTTAATGCATTTATTTCATTATTACAAATTACATGTATTGTAGAGGGAATGCTTTGGTCCATACATGGAAAACACACCTACCCTGCCCTCCCCCCCACACATACACACACAAACACTAACACACTATATTTAATTAGGTAAATAAACTAATAGAATTGATTCTTGTCAAATAGTAAGAGAAAATGATGAAATTAAAAGAATAAATAAATACTTTGCCGTTCTCCATATCTTAGAGTATTTCCTATCTGAAACAATTTTATTACACTTAGTATTGTTTTGATAACCTTAAATTCAGGAGGATAATTATCTTTTCTATTTTGTGCTATGAAAATAGCTATATCAGTAAATGTAACACTACGTGAAGCGAATGTGTGCTAGGTAGTATTTTTGTACCTGATTCCTACACAGATATAATGAAATCTTGTTGGAAAAGAATTATTTTATTGTGATGAAAATTTAGTTAGTAAAATGTAAAAAATACACATTTCATGGTTCTGGAGCTGGGCAGATTTTAGGCAGTTCTGTGTGTTTTGAAATGTCTTATTTTTGTAATCTTATTCTACTAACTCTCTCAATACTATATAACTCCAAGATATCTGTGCTAATGGTTTAAAAATTGGATGCCACTTTAATATTTACAAATCATTTATGAATGGAAAAGGATACACCTAGACAACATATTTTGCTATTTCAAGACCATTCATCATTTGAAGTGTAAATGTAGTGCTGATTGGTCATTTTATTTAGAGAGAAGAAAAAGGATAAAAAAGAAGCAAGAAGTGGAGGAATGAGGAGGACACAAGAGAGAAGAAGAAACAAATCACTTCTATGGGCTAACTGAGGAAATAAAAATACAATTGAAGAAAAGCAAATTACCATTCCAAGTACAAACAGAGGAGATAAATATAGAAGAGAAACATGGGAAGCTGAAATTGAAAGAGATGGTCCTTGTTTTCTGCAGAATGATTGGATCTTTCTAGAGAATCATTCAGAGTGCAGTTAGAAGAAAATGACCCTTGACTTCTGAAGAATGTGTATTGATATGATTAACAGGCTGACAGATTATAGCGTGGATCTAACACTTAGAATCTCAGGGGTTTTTGTCTTTAATGATTCATAATTAATTCTTATGTAAATAGTCACAATTATTTCTGTTTATATCTTTCCTATCAGAAAGTCTTCTGAAAGAGCTTCATTAACCTTCTGCTATAAAAGTTATTGAGTGCTGGTTCCTCTAATTCCATACATCCTAGACCAAATGTATCAGGGAATACAGACCTGACGAAGCTTCCAAGACCTCCACTAGTTTGAGTTTAACTTTTCATTAAAAATATGATGGTCTCTGTCTCTGTCTCTGTCTCTCTCCCTCTCTCTCTCTCTGAGTGTGTGTGTGTGTGTGTGTGTGTGTGTGTGTGTGTGTGTGTGTGTGTGTGTGTGTCCCATCCTGGAGATCAGAGGAACACTTGCTGAGCTGTTCCTCTCTTTCAGCCATAGTTTTTGAGCCTCAGATTCAGGTTGTTAGGATTTTACCCACTAAGCCTCCAGCTGCAGAATTTAAATAATTGTGCTTTATTGTCTTAAGTATGTTTAATTTTTAGCATCGTGCATTCTCCAGACCATATTTAATCCATTTTATCTCTCTGATTTCTGTATAACTTGTATAACTAACTTGCACAATGCTCTTCTGATTTCAGCGTTATGAGAAATTTTGTTAACATGTTATCCTTGTTATGGTACCATCAACATTGCTTGATCATAGAGGTAAGAATGGCAGCAGTATATACATCTCAGAAATAGACTCACAAATGATGAACTAGAATATAAGTGCAGGCCATAGTCTCAAAAGAAACTCAGTTGAATATCAACCTTTTTTTTTTTTTAATGTACTTAACTTTTTAAAAAAATTCATTTATTTTTTACATTGCATATTACATCCCTTCTCCCCATCTACCCTCTGACTGCTCCACATCCCACACCTCCTCCCCAAGCCCTGTTTCCATCTGGATACCCCCACCCCTACCCCACCCCACCCCCACCTGACCACTAAACTCCATGGGGCCTCCAGTCTCTTGAGGGTTAGGTGCATCATCTCTAAATGAACACAGACCCTGAAGTCCTCCACAGTATGTGTGTTGGGGGCCTCATATCAGCTGGTCTATGCTGTCTGTTTGGTGGTCCAGTGTTTGAGAGATATCAGGAGTCCAGGTTAATTGAGATTGCTGGTCCTTCTACAGCATTGACCTTCTCCTCAGCTCCTTTTAGCCTTCCCTAATTCAACAACAGGGGTCAACTACTTCTGTCCATTGGTTGGGTTCAAATATCTGTATCTGAATATTCCAGCTGCTTATTGGGCAGTCATGATAGGTCTCTATTTTGTGAGTGCTCCATACATAACCTCAATAATAGTGTGAGGCCTTGGGACCACCCCTTGAACTGGATCCCACAGTGGGCCTGTCACTAGACAAAGTCATATTAGCCTATCTCTACTTGTCTCTACTGGACTTTATATTAGCATTTTTCACATCTGACTCCTGTCTTTTCCAAATACAAGTAGCTCTCCCTTTTTACATTCTACAAGCTTAAGTTTGACATACCTTTTTAGAAGAATCAAATTTATAACTTGGTCTTATATTCATATATTAAGCATTCACTTGATCTAGGCTTGAACACAGTAGAAATACAGTTAAAAACAGTCACAACGCTGTTGAAGATTTTAAATTCAGTATATAAAATTGCTATCATATCTATATGTACTCTCTATCAAAGGTCAATGGCAAATTTGGATCCTGTCTTTCTATTCTGAAATCTTCTGGGTTCCTCCTTTCACATAAGATTCTTTTAGAATGGTCGATAGGCAAGAATCAAGAGTGTGTCATGGCCTCACACAGATATTCATATCATGTGAACATTTCATTTGTTACACCATATTCTTGCAGGCTTGATTATTAATTCCATGTGATAGATGGAGAAAGGGATGCATATAGATTAAGTTGTTTTAAGTCACACATTCATATTAAATGTAGATAAAAATTCAGCACAGTTATCAAGGTTTTCATCAAAGCATCATGTCTCCTATTTCTGTGCTTTATGACACTATCATTAAGCTTTCTTAAAGTCTTTGAAAAAAATGTTGAAGTAGGTACCCTGCCTTTTGTTTTGACTACCTGTGTGATAATGGTAAAGGACATTGAATTGACATATCTATGGAACAATATGCTTTTGTGGTAAGAATGTTATTATAAGAATGGGTTGGGTTACAGAAGCACACACTGTTCTTTGGAAATGACATACCTTCACAGTACCCCAAAGGGAAGAGATCCAGGCAGTTTTGGCTCTTGCACTGAATTCTTCAAAAGGAAACTGATTTGTGGGTGGGAGGTGAGACTGAGCTGCTAAGGAGAGACCACAATTTAGTAATTACTGCTTTCAGGTTAATTTGAGGATCCAGTTGTGTCTAGTCTTTTTACTCCTTCCAAGATTTCTAGCCTTCTTTTTCTTTTCTTTTCTTTTCTTTTCTTTTCTTTTCTTTTCTTTTCTTTTCTTTTCTTTTCTTTCCTTTTTTTTTTTATAAAGCTGGGAAAAAGTAATGTTTTGAAGGTTGTTAAACCTGTTGGAGTCAATACTACCAGAAACATTTATCTCAATTTTCTTCAAATGACTAATTTTTTTTCTTTTCATGATGCTTGGTTAATGATTTCAGCAAGAATCTGTTTTAATCAGATATCCTAACTTTATAACCCCAAATATTTACTTTTTAACCATAAATTTACAAAAAATATTTTAAATGAAAGCCTAAAATATCTTTCCTGGCATCCCCCTGAAGCAGCTATAATGGGAAACACTCTGTTCTGCTACTGAAGAGGAGGAGAGACAGACTAACATTCCCTGTCTCAGAAGTCCTTGCTGAAGGAGTCAGGGAGTGCTTCAAGTGGGTGCCGTCACCACTCACTGCACATGCCGTCCTTTCCCTCTGCACTGCTTCATCTGTATTTGCTTATGTTCATGTTACATGCCCGTCGACATGGGGCTGGCCTTTGGCAGTTTGAGGTGTAAAGCTGGGGGATATGCTGAAAGGCTGGGTGACATCCACACATCCCTGGTGCTGACTGGCTGCATGAGAGATGAGGCTGAAAGCAAGTCTTGTGCAGTTTACAGAAGATGGAATGAGTTCCATATGCTCACCATGGAGGCCGCCCATGTTTGCACAGTAAGGACTTTCCCAGTGCCTATATTTAATTTTCATGCAAAGTGCAGGCTTTTCTAAAACCCTCACCACATTTACCCATGTGTCTGTGTAACTCAGAATGTTTCCTTTGTGAGTCACACATTGGGTAAAATGGCTCTGGACCACAGGCACTATTAATTTATTTACATGAGACAGAAGATGTGTGTGTGTGTGTGTGTGTGTGTGTGTGTGTGTGTGTGTGTGTGTGTGTGTGTGATTCATGTTTGAAATCTGAATTTGCCAACTCCTTCCCTCTGCCCTTGCTTCTGGGCTTTTTTACCTTTTTTTTTTTTTTTTTTTTTTTTTTTTTTTTTTTTGATTTTCTTTCTGTTTTCCTTTTCTTTTTTCTTTTTCTTTTGGACTAGTATTTGATTCATTGTGCTAGTACTTGACTTTGCCATGTCTTGTAAACAGTAGTCTTCCAAGTTTTAGTCACCAAATTCAGAAGTCTTCCCAAAGCTAAATTGTTCAGATTGCTTTCTCACACCATGTTTATAAATCGGAAAGTTCGCTGCAAATGAATAGATTGCCTTGAGTAAACCTTGATTCGATGAATACTCACCTCAATTCCGTCTCTAGCACTGAGATATTGAAAATCACCCAAGTGAGACAGGAGATGACAGAAATGGCTGCTAGTCTCTGTCTCTCAAAAAACTCTCTCATGTAATCCCTCTTTCCTTCTTTTAGTCTCCACACACATAATTTCTTTATGTATGAAAAATTTTTAAAGGGTTCTTCAACAGATGAAATAGAAAAGATGATGTCCTTTTAAAAAAGTTACCTTTTGTATTATATTTTCTTATAAAAATGCTTCACTATCACAGAATAAACCCCATAAAAGATTTTATTTCATTTTTTCACAGTTATGATGTACAAAAACAATGTCCATCTTACCAAGAGTAATCTATAGATTCCATGCAATCCCCATCAAAAGATCTCAATACAATTCTTCACAGATCTTGGAAAAAAAAAACACAATTCTCAACTTCATATTGTAAACAAAAATCCCATGATCCTGAACAATAATAATAAAAAAAAAACTTCAGGAGTAATCACCATGCCTGACTACAAGTTGTACTACAGAGCGTTAATGATAAAAACTGCATGATATTTGTACAGAACCAGTCAGGTTGATCAATGGAATCAAGTCAAAGTCTCAGAAATAAACCCGCCCACTTATGGACACTTGATTTTTGACAAAGAAACCAAAACCATATAATGGAAAAGGGAGAGCATTTTCAACAATTGGTGCTGGTTTAACTGGATGTCTGCATTTAGAAGAATCCAAATAGATCCATATTTATTAAGCTGCACAAAGCTCAAGTCCAAATGGGTCAAAGATCTCACTGTAAACCAGGTACACTAATATAATAGAATAGAGTGTAGGGAATAGGCTGAAACTCTTCAGTACAGGAGACAGCTTCCTGAACAGAATGCCAATGGCTCAGGCACTAAGATCACACAGCCAAACATTGGATTGAGCATGGGGACCTCAGTGGGGAAGTTAGGTCAAGGACTGTAGGAGATGAAAGGGTTTGCAACCTCATAGAAAGAACAACAATATCAACCAACCAGATTCCCTCAAGGCTTCTAGGGACTAAACCACCAAGAAATAGTACCCATGGCTCCAGCTGGATACATAGCAGAGGACTGTTTTATTTGGCATTCTTGGGAGGGGAGGCCTTTGGTTCTGTGGAGGCATGAAGACTCAGGATAGGCGAATCTTAGGCTTCTGTGGTAAGAGTGGGTGGGTAGGTGGGGGAACACCATTGTAGAGAAAGGGAAGAGAAGAGGGGCATAGGGGGCTTATGGAGGGGAAACTAGGAAGGAAGATAACATTTGAAATGTAAATAAACAAAATAACTAATGAAAATTAAGAAAGAAGAATTAATAAACTAACAAGCTTCTGTAAATCAAAGGACACCATCATTAGAACAAAATGACAGCCTATAAATTAGTAAAGATTATTAATATTTTCCCAAAATTCACATGATTGCTACATTTATAGCCAACTATTTCATATCTCAATGAAACATTTTTGTTTTTATCAGTTTTAATAGTTTTCAAAAACTTATTAGTCTCACTGACAAGATATAATTTTTCTGTGTGCACAAATTTTTAAAATTAATTGTGTGTATGAGAGTGTACTCATACAAACAGATGTGTATGACGGTTATTTGTAGATATGCATGTGAAAGTCAGAGGACAACTTTGCAGAGTTAGTTCTCCCTTTTCCTCTTCTTTAAGTGGGTACCAGGGATCAAACTCAGGTCACCAGATTTATATAACAAGCATCTTTACCCACTGATCTAACTATCTGGCCCCTGAACATACTTATAAACTTATCATTATATTTTATACAGTGGACATTGTGTTATTCTATGTCTCTTTGGTTTCACTCTGTATGTGTCTCCACAAACATCACCCCCATTTTGTAACCACCTTAAAGAAATTCTGGTAACATGAGCAAGTAGAAAGAATAAGAGACACATAACTTGCTTCCCACACCACAATTAACACATGGAGAAAGAATGTAGTGAAAGGAGTGATTCTTCTGGGAGATGTGAGGTTTGTTTGTAAGCCAACATACTTAGCCTGTGAGCTCATCTGCTGTCATTTGGTAAATGAACTTATGGTTGCTAGATTCAATGTGAAGTACTTGAGCAATTTGGAACACATACTGCTCTTATCATTTAATTTAAGGAGGCACATACTCTATATATGAGTTCTAAAGATCCACACCCATTGGAAAAAACCCAGGAAATCAATAATGAACCATTCCTTCAGGAAAAGCAACATTTTAGAGTTTGGCCTAGCATAAAATATATTTTATTATTAGAAAATAAAACAATGTTTTATGAACATGACACCAATTATGTCTAAATTCTGCTTTGTTAGTGATTTTCAAAGGATAGGTACGTGTTTTGGTACCTATGATATCCATTTGGTCCCTGTAAGCACTCAGAGGATAATAGCACAATGTCCAGTGCTTTGTGTATCATAGGTTTAAGAGTCAAGCTTCAACATTAGTGTTCACTATTGAGAGTAAAAATAAGGTCCCCAGTGTGAAACATTTTTTAGTTCTGTGTAAATGTATCTGTTTATAAATGGACATGTGTGTACTGTATCAGTGTGTAAAATATATTTTCCTGTGTATGAGTATAAGAATATTTGATAGCTATGGAAAGAATTAAATATATTTTTAAGTATTACTAGCTTTATTTCTTCTCTTTTGCTTCAGAGGCAATGGTACTAAAGGAATAATTTGCTTTCTGTGAGGCCTAATTTAATCAACAGGTTAAAAATTAGAAATCTTGGACACATCTACAATAAGTAATTTTCTTAGTATTTAGTAAACAAATTAATTAATATTTTGTTAATTTTTTCTATGCAATGCTGTCAATATTCTCCAACAAAAATAGCAACAAAGCTCCATTCTCCCCTTGGTTAAGCTATATTTGCTCCCAGAATTCATTAAATCTTCAAATTATACGTGTAGCCATTTGAGTTTACTAATTATACCCATAGACTATTGAGACTGGAGGATTTAAGGATATATTATTTTATGGTTTCTGGGCTTTCAGCTCCCACTTGCAAGTGATAAAGTTTGCAAAAGACTCAGATAAGAGTTCATCTGATAGGAACAGAGAAAGAATTGATAATTGAAAAAGGCATAAAATAGCACATTTAAAAAGTCAGTGTCTCTAATCAGAAAGGGATGTGTCAAAAGTTTATGTCTGTTTAAGTGTAGGCAATGTGAAGACTTATATGTGAAAGAATAAACATCAATAAACTCTTTTTTTTTTTTTTTTTTTTTTTGGCTTTTCGAAACAGGGTTTCTCTGTGTAGCCCTGGCTGTCCTAGAACTCAGTCTGTAGGCCAGGCTGGCCTAAAACTCAGAAATCTGCCTGCCTCTGCCTCCCAAGTGCTGGGATTAAAGGCCTGCGCCACCATGCATGGCTATCAACAAACACTTATTTAAGTAGTATTGGCCAATATCAATTAATATTAAGTAGCATTGTACACAGATGATAGATAGATGATAGGTAGATGAAACATTGATAGATGATAAATATAAATAGATGATAGATTGATAGATATATGATAGATAGACATACAGATAGATTTAGATAGACAGGTAGGTAGGGACTAATATCCAATATATACAAAGAACTCAAGAAGCTGGACTCCAGAAAATCAAATAATACCATTAAAAAGTGTGATACAGAGCTAAACAAAGAATTCTCAACTGAGGAATACCAAATGGCTGAGAAGCACCTGAAAAAATGTTCAACATCCTTAATCATCAGGGAAATCCAAATCAAAACAACCCTGAGATTCCACTTCACACCAGTCAGAATGGCTAAGATAAAAAATTCAGGTAACAGCAGATGCTGGCAAAGATGTAGAGAAAGAGGAACACCCCTCCCATGTTGGTGGGATTACAAGCTTGTACAACCACTCTGGAAATCAGTCTGGTGATTCCTCAGAAAACTGGACACAGTACTACCAGAAGATCTAGCAATACCTCTCCTGGGCATATACCCAGAAGATGTTCCAACTTGAAATAAGGACACATGCTCCACTATGTTCATAGCAGCCTTATTTATAATAGCCAGAATTTCAAAAGAACCCAGATGCCCCTCAACAGGGGAATGGATCCAGAAAACGTGGTACATTTACACAATGGAATATTACTCAGCTATTAAAAACCATGAATTTATGAAATTCTTGGGCAAATGGATGTATCTGCAGGATATCATCCTGAGTGAGGTAACCCAGTCACAAAAGAACTCATATGATATGCACTCACTGATAAGTGGATATTAGCTCAGAAACTTAGAATATCCTATATACAATTTGCAAAACACATGAAACTCAAGAAGAAGGAAGACCAAAGTATGGATACTTCATTCCTCCTTAGAATGGGGAACAAAAAACCCATGGAAAGAGTTACACAGACAAAGTTTGGAGCTGAGATTGAAGGAAGGGCCATCCAGAGACTGCCCTACCTGGAGATCCATACCATAATCAGCCTCCAAACGCAGACACTATTGCATATGCCAGCAAGATTTTGCTGAAAGGACCCTGAGATAGCTGTCTTGTGTGAGGCTATGCCAGTGCCTGCAAAATACAGAAGTGGATGCTCACAGGGCCCCCAATGGAGGAGCTAGAGAAAGTACCCAAGGAGCTGAAGGTGTGTGTAACCCTATAGGAGGAACATCAATATGAACTAACTAGTACCCCCTGAGCTCTTGTCTCTAGCTGCATATGCAGCAGAAGATTGCCTAGTCAGCCATCATTGGGAGGAGAAGCTCTTTGTCTTACAAAGAGTATATGCCACTGTACAGGGGAATGCCAGGGCCAGGAAGCTGGAGTGAGTGGGTTGGGGAGCCAGGCTGGTGGGTGGGGAGGTTATAGGGAACTTTCAGAATAGCATTTGAAATGTAAATGAAGAAGATATCTAATAACAAATTGTTTTAAAAAAAAGAAAAAATGATAGGTAGACAGACAGACAGATAGATACATACATACAGATAGATAGATAGATACATACATACATACATACACATACATAATAGATACATAAAAAGATAGATACATACATAGATAGATACATAGATAGATACATAAATAGATACATACATACATACATACATACATACATAAATAGATACATACATAGATAGATATATACATAGATTGATAGATGGATAGATAGATAGATGAAAGAGAATCAGTGTTTGTGAATCTGTACAAATACAGAATGTCTGAGAAGAAAAGAATTATAAATAGAAAAAGTCTGTGCGCTTACTGCTTTTGAGGTCCCCATCAATAAATGATGAAATCATTCTTGGTCTCTGGTGGGACTACTCAATAGCTTGTCCAGCAAGATGTTTACTTTATGGGCAGAAAACAAGCGCCAGAGGGTGGAACTAAAGTCCAACACTCCTCTTAGAAGTTATACTTCCTGTGACTAAAAGGTCTTCTATTATGTCACATCTCCTAGAGTCCCTAACATCTCTCAGTAGCATCCCTTGTAGAATGCACCCACCACACATAGAACTTCTGAGAACATTTATCACGTTTGTAATATTAAAATGGTTAGAGAAAAGAAACAATAGTCATAATTTCTATAATTCATCCATTTATTTGTGTGAAAGTTTTTAAGAGGTGTCAATATTTTATTCTTAAATACTTCAAGTATGATTACTTTTTAGATGCTACAAAATAATAAGGATTAGCAAGGTTTCAGAAGAGAAGAAAATGAATGAGGAAAATCATTCTAAGTTTCTGAGGACATACTTGTGAGGAGTTTGCAGTCACTAGGGAACAGGACTTCCAGAGGACTAGCATAGAACATAACACTCTTATGTAATACAGTCTTTGAAATTATTTTATTTATGTTATTTCATACTTTGGTAGTTCCTTTTATTTTTACTTTTTTTTTTTTTTTTTTTTTGATTCTGGGTGAATTTCACACATGTTCCCTAATCCAACTCATTTCCCCCTCCTCTCTTACCTGCATTCTGTCTTTGCTTTCAACCCCACCATAGAGAAAAAACATATTGTGGAAGCTGTAGTGTGCTATAGTATATCTCACAGTATACCCTTTTGCCCACACTTTCTGTGTTGATTGAAATGCCTCCGTGATCTGGTGCAAAGCCTCTGGCCTCTGCTACTCTACCAATATTATAACTTCACTAGAACTCCTATTGGATATCATGTTGTTGCCCTGTGTCATGGATATCCTGTAGTTTTATATCTGTAACACAGGACCCTTCATGCACTACAGCAATTCATCTCTCACTCTCATGCCCTTGAGGCCAGCTCACCAGAAACTATCATGGTCAGCGCTCTCCTGCTGCCCAGGCAAGGTGCAGGGTCTGCTCTTTGAGTGTTGCAGCCAGGAAGGGATATGGCCACTTCTCCCACTCTCATGACCTCAGGGTCAGCTCTCCTGCTTGCCATAGATAGCAAGAAACAAGGGAGGGGGAGGGCATCTTTCCCTTGTCTCCACCACCATCCAGCAGACAAGAGGAAAGGCTGGATATCCTTCACCCTCATCATCTGTGCTGGCTCACCCAAGCCCCCATATCTAGAGTCAGCTCTATCATGCCGCCCAAGCAAGCTTCACTGTCCACTTTCCCAAGTGCTGCAACATGGGAGGGTCAGGACCAGTAGGATGTTGAGGTATCTGTGTCGGGGGGTTGGAGTGGGGGAGGTAACCCTTCCTCACCCACATCACCAATTGGTAGATGCGTGGTTGGGCCAGCTCTTCCAAGCTTGTATCCTAGGGCTGGCTCACCTTCAAGTCCTGCAATGTATAGGGGAAGCTGACTAGGAGTAGGGTCAGTTCTTCCGTTCTCATGCCTCTGGGCCAGCTTTCTCACGATGTTTAGGTGTAGGTGGTGCCAGTTCTACACAGCTCTCAGACATTAACATGCCCCTGACCAGCAGCTGAGACCAGAAATATCTGCCTGAGCTTTAATGGTAATAGACCCCTTTTGCTGGAGTGCCACAGAATAAGACATGGCTCCAAGGGGCAGTGCAGTCTTGACCTCACCATGGTTCCAACTACTCACATCAGGCTGTTCCACACTGCCCTCCAGTCTCCAGTTTTGTCTCTTTTCATTGGGCCTACACCCCCTGTTTCTCTTTCTTCTAACCACTTACTTGCTCTTCTTTGTGGTGGCCAGGATCTCTGAATGTTAAGATTCATCTGCAGTATGGTCTCAGTAGTGTTATGTTCTGCTTTGTTCCATTGATGCATAGTGGCACTAGACATACATCATCTTGGGTTTGGTTTGCCCTCCCAGGGCTGCATAGCATCACCTAACCTCCAGTTATCTAGGCTAGTTGTGATGGTGCTGGTCTGGTGGTGACCTCAGACTCATCACTTGCCGGGCCCATGCCAGTGGCTCCATGTGAAAGTGGTCCATCTTGAACTCATTCCCACCTTGGGCCCTCAGTCCCAGGCAGGTTTTTCTAGTCTCCAGCTTCCCCCTGGTACTAGGAGCCAAATGTGTCTGCACAATACTGAACAGCTGATTGTCTCAGGCTTGTCCCTTTCTGAGTCCCCTTGTGCCTGAATGGTGTTCATCTCAGATTCACTTCTTTTTAGAGAATGTTAGGCTGCTAATCATGCAAATATTCATAGGTTAGAACACCAAGGGTAGCCTCTCCGCTATATACTGACTCAGGTGTGACACACTAAGTTCAAAGGAGAATAAATGTGAAGATAGATCTGGGAAAGGTGGGGTAGAAATATGACCAAAATACATTATATAAAATTCTCAAAGAAATAATTAGATAATTCTGTAAAATAGAACTATTCAGGAAATGGGAAATGGTGATATGGTTGTGAAGATATACCACCTTTGCAGGTGAGCAAAGTTTGCTTGTCCGTACCTAGATAGTGTAGCTATTACTTCTCATAATTTCCTGCAGTACCTGTTATCTGACACACTATTCTGGCTCCACCACATCCTTTTTACAGTTGACATTCAAAATGAAGCTATTCTAATATATAATGCACTATGTTATATCATTGGGTTATTTAATTTCTAAAAACTAGTAATGATGTATCATATCATATAAGTCTTTGAAGTACAAACATCATAAAATTACAAAATAAGAATTGATTTTATTAGGATATAGTATAAAGATAAAGCTTCTAAGGAATTAGAGTCTCAGATACAAGGAAGAAAATACACGACCAAAAGCAACTTAGGATATAGTGTGCTTAATTTTATCAAGATGATGATACCCAAACTTAGAGGTAAGCCCCAATGAACCTCAAGAAACACACAATCACCCTGTAGTGTAATCAGATTGCTTTAATCAGTGATAGAAACTCTTGAGATCAGTAAGAGAAAAGGGACACATTTTAAAAATAAAAACAATTGTGAATTATGGTAGAAACACTACTAAAGATCATGTAAGTCAAGAGAATGTAAACTAATAACTTTTCCTGCTAGAAAAAAAGTCCTGGGCCCTGAAATTTTCTTCACATTTGCTCAATACAACAGTAACTGGTCTGAGACATACCACTCAGTTTTAACTAGCAAACAAGAAAATAATACACCATGTAACACATTTCATACAAGAGACAATTTAACAGATTCCTGAGACAGAGTGTGCATGCAGGCATTTCTAGGAGTAGGAAGCCCAAGAGTAGACATTTCTCGAGATTTTGGCTAATTAACCCATGTAGACCCCTCACTCCCTTTTTCTGGTTGGAACGTAAAATTTTTACTGCCTGACTTTGTACTGTTTTCCTTTGTTTTTTTTTTTTGTTTGTTTGTTTGTTTGTTTTTCTAAAACACTGCTTCTATTCTCAAGAGGGAAGTCAGCTCATGTTGGACCTCCAATAGCAAGGGCTACTGGAATGACTTTGTAGCTCAAGGCAGTGCACTGCTATTAGAGGTCCAGCCTTTGGTATTGGAGGTCCAGCCTGTGCTATTGGAACTCATTTATCTAATTTTCTTCATCTTTCATTAATCTTTTAAAAAAACTTGCACTTTTTAAAAAGTAATTTTATTTTTAATTTATTTTTACAGTCCAAATTCCATTCTCTGCCCCACCATCCACCCTCTGACTGCTCCACATCCTATACCTCCTCCCCAGCCCACCCAGTCTCCACGTGGATGCCCCCAACCTGCACTCCACCTGACCTATAAACTCTCTGGGGCCTCCAGTCTCTTGAGGGTTAGGTGCATCATCTCTGAATGAACACAGCCCTGGCAGTCCTCTGCTGTCTGTGTGTTGCGGGGGAGGGGCTCACATCAGCTGGTGTGTGCTGTCTTTTTGGTGGTCCAGTGCTTGAGAGACCTCAGGGGAATCCAGATTAATTGAGACTGCCGGTCCTCCTATAGGGTCACCCTTCTCCTCAGCTTCTTTCAGCCATCCTTAATTCAACAACAGGGGTCAACTGCTTCTGTCCATTGGTTGGGTGCAAATATCTGCATCTGACTCTTTCAGCTGCTTGCTGGATCTTTTGGAGGGCAGTCATGATTGATCCCTTTTTGTGAGTGCTCCATAGCTGCAGTCATAATGACAGGCCTTGGGACCTCCCCTTGAGCTGGATCCCACTTTGGGCCTATAATTGGACCTTCTTTTCCTCAGGCTCCTCTCCGTTTCCATCCTTGTAATTCTTTCAGACAGGACTAATTATGGGTCAAAGGTGTGATTGTGGGATGGGAGCCCCATCCCTCACTTGATGTCCTGTCTTCCTGCTGGAGGTGGGCCCTGTAAGTCTCCTCTCCCTACTTTCAGGCATTTCATCTAAGGTCCCTCCCTGTGAGTTCTGGGAGTCTCTCACCTCCCATGTCTTTGGTGCATTCTGGGGAGTTCCCCCAACCTCCTATTTCCTGAGGTTCCATATTTACATTTTTTCTGATGTTCCTTAGGTCTTCCGTCCTTTTCTGTTACCCAATACCAGTTCAGGTTCCCCTCTCCTCCTCTGATTCCCCCCTACCCCATCAACTTTCTCTCCTAAGTGTCTCCCTCCCTCCCTACTTGTGATTGCTTTTTTCTCTCTCCCAGTGGGACTGAGGCATCCTCTCTTGGGCACTTCAGCTTGTTGAGTTTTTTGAGTTCTGGTGACTGTATTGTGGGTATTCTGCATTATTATGAATTTGTTGTTGTTGTTGTTTGTTTGTTTGTTTTTGGCTTATATCCACTTATTAGTGTGTGCATACCATGCATGTCCTTTTGGGTCTGAGTCTCAGGATGTCCTAGTTCTTAATAGCTGAGTAGTATTCCATTGGGTAAATGAACTAAATTTCTGTATCCATTATTCTGTCATGGGACATCTTGGTTGTTTCTGGCTATTACAAGTAAGGCTACTATGAACATAGTGGAACACGTGCCCCTATGGCATGGTGAGGCATCTTTTGGGTATATTCCCAAGAGTCGTATAGCTGGGTCTTCAGGTAGATCTATTTCCAATTTTCTGAGGACCCTTCAGATTGATTTACAGAGTCATTGTACCAGTTTGTCATACTACCAGCAATGGAGGAGTATTCCTCCTTCTCCACATCCTTTCCAACATGTGTTGTAAACTGAGGTTTTTGATCTTAGCCATTCTGATCATTGTAAGGTGAATTCTCAGGGTCATTTTGATTTGATTTCTCAGATCACTAAGGACTTTAATCATTTCTTTAGGTGCTTCTCAGCCATTCAGTATTTCTCTGCTGTGAATTCTCAGTTTAGTTCTATACCCCATTTTTTTATTTGTGTGTGTGTGTGTGTGTGTGTGTGTGTGTGTGTGATAAATTTCTTGAGTTCTTTATATATTTTGGATATTAGCCCTCTATTGGATGTGGGTTTAGTGAAGATTTTTTTCCCCAATCTGTAGGTTGCTGATTTGTCTTATCGACTATGTCCTTTGCCTTACAAAAGTTTCCAGTTTCATGAGGTCTCATTTATCAATTCTTGATCTCAGAGCATGAGCCATTGGAGTTTTATTTAGTTCTACTGGAGTACAGTTAAACTGTGTTATGCCAAAATGTTTATATTTTTTTAAATGAGAATCAATACAATGACTATGAGCTAATTTTAGTACCATTGAAGACTGTTTCATAATATAAATTTTCCACTGTGCCAATGAGTTCAAGGCTCTTTCCCACTTTCTCTTCTATTAGATTCAGTGTATCTGGTTTTATGTTGAGGTCCTTCTACTTGGAGCTTTGTACAAAGTGACAAATATGGGTCTATTTTCATTCTTCTACACACAGCCAGTTAGACCTGCACCATTTATTGGAGATGCTTTCTTTTGCCCATTGTATATTTTTGGCATCTTTGTCAAAAATCGAATGTGCATAAGTCTGTGGTTTTATTTCTGGGTCTTCAATTCAATTCCATTGATCAACATGTCAGTTTCTGTAACAACATACCATGCAGATTTTATCACTATTGCTCTGTAAGCTTTACTACAGAGTAGTAGTGATAAAAAGTGCATGGTATTGTATCTTTTTTTTCTTTTTTTCTTTTTTTTTGATGGAGGAGGGCCCAGTTCACTGTAGACAGTGCCATCCCTGGCTTGGTGGTACTGGTTGTAGAAGAATACAAGTTACAGAAGGCAAGCCTCTATACATTTTCCCCAAGGTCTTGAAATTCTGCTTCCAGATTTCAGCTCTGAGCTTCTGCCTTGGTTTCTCTGGAGTACAGTTAAATTGTGTTATGCCAAAGGGTTTAGATTTTTGAAGAAATGAGAACCAATACAGTGACTATGAGCTTCATTTTAGTACCATTGAAGACAGTGTTTCATAATTTAAACTTAAATAACTGTTTATGTATAAACCAGAGAGAACAAAGTAAATTAGTAGACATTACCCAAACTGGTGTAGTTTCACATTTGAACTAATTATTGGCTGATTGTATTATTATTATCAAGTTTAGAATTGCAGTTTTTTTCCTGTTTTAATACAATATTATTTCATCCATGAAAGTATATTTCTAATCTGCAGTTATTCAGTTTTGTTCATATTTCTACCTTCAATGCCTCTTAAAGATATGAGTATTCATCTTCACTCAAAAGCATATAAAATCATTTCTGGGACTTAGTCTTTGATCTACTCAGTGTATCATCTGCTACAGTTTTCTGATTCTCCTGTATCATTTTCTTTTGAAATTTTTATTAGATATTTTCTTTATTTACATTTTAAATGTTATTCCCTTTCCTGGTTTCCCCTCTGAAATCCTCCTATCCCACACTCTCCCCCTGCTCAGCTACCCACCTACCCCTTCCCTTCCCTTCTCCTACACTGGGGCATCGAGCCCTCACAGGACCAAGGGCCTCTCCTTCCATTGATGCCCAACAAGGCCATTCTCTGCTATATATCCAGCTGCAGCCATGGGTCCTGCCATGTGTTCTCTTTAGTTGATAGTTTAGTCCTTGGGGGAATTGGGGTTATTAGTTGGTTTATATGGTGGTTCCTTCTATAGGGTTGCAAACCCCTTCCACTCCTTTGGTCCTTTCTCTAGCTCCTCCACTGGGGACTCTGTGCTCAGTCCAATGGTTGGCTGTGATTTCGACCACCTTTGTATTTGTCAGGCACTGGCAGGGCCTCTCCAGAGACAGCCATTATCAGGCTCCTGTCAGCAAGCACGTTTTGACATCCCCAATAGTGTCTGGGTTTGGAATCATTTTTGAGTGTTATATTTTATTTATATTTATATCATTTGCATTTTATTTCACATGTAAAACTATAACGTACATTTAAATACTTTTTTCTGTTTAAGTTTTATTCTGGAATATAGCTATAAAAACAACTTGATTCTTTTGAAGTATTTTGTCAATATTATAAATGTAAACAAAAAGAGTTTAGAGAGAATTGTGATCTAATTCTAAGGCTAGACATATGAATATCCCTCCTAACTAGTGGGGCTTGTATTAAATTATAGCAAATTTTATTTGCATGTTTTTAAATGAAACATTTATAAAAATTTCTTCCAATAATTGCAGTACTTAACATTTTCATATATTTCACCCATAAGAAATTCATTTCAGTGTTAAAATGAGTAAACTGAATTTGTTTTTTATGGATTAGCAGTCAGTTCTAGTTTTAATACCAATATTTTCCTGAATTATATGTTCATGTTATGCCACTGGCTTTTAGAGTTTGTCATTATTATTAACAGTCTTATAATGCCCAATGCCTTTTACAAGCTTAGGTCCAATATGTAAAATCCTTGGCTTAGGATGTTTTTATCATTTTCAGTTGTTGAAGATCAGAGTATACATCAAGTTTATATTATTCAGTCTTAGCAAGAAGCCAGATTTTACCTATTATAAATCACTTATTGATGACTTTTCTCTCCATACTCATGTGCCCTATTTAACTCCTCCTGAATACTAAGCATTTATACTAAGTAAAGTTTGAACATTATTTCTTGACCAAAATATAGTTCTAATTATACTGATTATAAAGATATTCCTGTATTATTCTCTATTATATATCGACTCCTTTATTTTCTTGAGGATTAAAGAAAGTGTATCTTAACAGTGAAAACAACAGAAATGAAATGAAAATCACCTTAGTGCCAGAAATGTATGTCACATTATCAGTCTTTTATTTTGTTTGTTGAAATTCTGTCAGATGTGACTAAAATTTTACCTTCAAGAAAATTAGAATGAAAGCAAAGAATTCTGATTTGATTAAAATAATTGTGCAACTTAGTGTATTGGAACTTATTAGATAACTGCTAACAAAAGCCACCTTTCCTTGCCTCAATATAAGCAGAGATTTGATGGTTTCTGCCTCCTAGTTTAAGATCAGAGACAGAATACAGTGGTTACCAACAAGCAATTTTTCAAATGTTGGTCCTGTAGATAAAAAGAGCGTGTGCTCATCATAACTTAGATCTTAACTTCTCAGTCTTAGAAAAAATGGAGCTTTTAAAAGTAAAATTCTAGTAGTGGACACTAGCAGCTCCTTCATCTGTGATAAATAATAGCCTTGAAATCCCTCTGCCTACTACACACTGCATATGTGGTAATCTTAGCACTCCTAAGAGTTGACTATTTGGAGTGACCAATTCTCTCATCAAAATTACAGATTTTTATGATATATTGACAAAAACATCCTGACAAACAGTAACTGTTGACAGTTTTACAGAGAATAGTACTAGGTAGATGGTAAGCATAGAGATTTTTAAAAATCAATTTAATTGCCAAGAATGAAAGGTTGCAGCATGTATTATATATTAGGGAATGAATTCACAAGCATAAAATCATCTACATGGCTATAAATGTAAAGTGTATGTCTGTAATCAAAGCCCCCCCCCCTCTCTCTCTCTCTCTCTCTTTCTCTCTCTCTCTGTGTGTGTGTGTGTGTGTGTGTGTGTGTGTGTGTGTGTGTGTATGTGTTTTAGATCCTTGCCTTTGTTTGTATGGAAAATAACATACAATCTTGTTTCACTGGGATTTCACATCCTTGCTCCCTCAAAGTTGGAGTCTGCTACTATTCTATCTGTACATCAGAGTAGAATGTACCTATGTGCTATGATGATAGTCACTGTAAACAAATATTTATACAGTTGAGATCAGAGATAGAAAAATGTCAGAACCAAATCCACCCATGATGGCACATATACCAGAAAGATGACAAAGTCTAGCTTAGGTTATAACAGCTTGTGAAATACTTGAATCACATTTTGGAACCCTTGAAAGAATTCAAGTTGGAGATTAGTAGAGAGCAGACTCAGTTCTGTCCATAATCCTCTTTATCTTTCTCCTAGCTAACAAAATGAAAACTTTAAAGCCTGAGGGACAAATAGAGTGTGAAGCACCTTCTCGCACATTTCAGGAAAATCAAGACTGTTGTGTGTGCTGAAAATGTCTACTTACACTATTATTACTTTTGCTGTCAGTTGTAGAAATATGAAATAAAGCCCTACATGGTAATCACACCAGTAAATTAACTACTGTAATAATATTCTGGTGATATAGAATGAAATACTGTCCAGAGAAGGTAAATTTATGTGAAAACAAATGACTATTATCTAGAAGTTTATTAAATTACTGACAATTGCACACATTAAAGTAGGAAAATTTCTAGAGACAGTTCTTACTGAAGTAAAACTGATGTGACTTGGAAAACAGGTAGCAGACAGGCAGCAAAGTGTGAAGTATGAAGCATTGGTGAGCAGGTGGGAGTGACAGAACTCCATGCTTGTTCTGTCAGAGAAGTGCTGAGCATGGGCAGAAGCTTTATTCTCATTTAACAGTGCTGCATCAAGAAAGATGAACAGCATGCTAATTAGAAGACTCAAATTTATTCTTTGAAAATGGAGAAATTTGAGATATCAAGTCAGTAGGATAGATCTAACATATGATAGAAATTCATCTTCTTACTTTATACAAAGAATCATAGGATCTGAAATGTACCAGTAAGTACGAAGTTAATGAACAGAGCTAAACTGCCCAACTTGTATAAAATGTGTGGAGGAGAGACATGTAATATAGAATTTAAAGAGAAATCATATTTGACTTTAAAAGTGAAACATAATTGGGCAAAGATGGTCCAGCAGTTAAGAGCACTGACTGTTCTTCGAAAGGTCCTGAGTTCAATTCCTAGCACCCACATGGTGGCTCACAACTATCTGTAATGGGATCTGATGCCTTCTTCTGGTGTGTGTGAAGATAACTACAATGTGATCATATAAAATAAACAAATAAATTTTAAAAAGTGAAACATGAAATCTCCATGATGTGATTAAACATTTTCGCTATTATTGTTATATATGAGGACTGAGCTGTCATTATGTGTTGATATTTCATAACAAGCAACATATATTCTGGAAGGTAAAATAATATTTCAGAGTACTGGGCATAGCTATCTAAATTCCAGTTGCATATCTTCTTAAAATTCCCTCAGGAACAGATAAATGAAGACTTTTATTTTCTTCATGGAATGGCAAACAGGAGTCATCACATATAATTCTCAGTGGGAGAACAACCACTGTACCATGGCTTCAGAAAATAAGCACAAAAGAACCTATACTAGACCAGTCACCAATCATTAAATTGCCAACTTGGGATAACATTCAATATCCAAATAGTAGAAAACAGTACTACTTAATAAGGAGGAGGTAAGAACAGGTAGAATAAACACAGTAGGGAAGTACAAGGTTCAGATTTCACGTGCTTCCCGGAACCAAAGTATTCCAGAGAAAAATGAAGGAATGATTTAACACTGTAAAATCAGGAGTACATAAAAACAAATAATAGATAGATGTTAAGTTCTTATTCTTATGCTCAGAAAATCAAAGTGTAGTGAAATAAACTAAATGGTTTAAACATACAAAGGAAGTAATTCAGAAGATGACAATAAGCAGTGCATTTATGAGATTGGTTTTTCTTAATATGTTTTCAGGGTGTTTTGTGGAGTAATACTGTTAGCATGATAATCTGCACAGGCATGTCAACACTGAAGTCAAGCGAAGGTTCAAAACAATTGTATATAGTGCAAAGATTCGGTGGGTCAAGTTATAATATTAAAGCAAAGATTGGAAATAGTCAGAATAAGGCAAAACTACCATTTCCTTAAGAACATGAAAAATGAGAATAAAAGAGAGGTAAGAAGGAGAGACGGAACAAGAGTACACTTCTGCAGGTACACAGGCTCACAGACAAACCGAACTGTAATGGTGGGATAGATAGGGTTTTGGTGACAGGAAATGGAAACCTAGCCACCTTGCTTGCTTTTCAATGGAAAATATAAGCAATATCACTTTGCATAATGAATTTCTGTGCCACACTGAAGTGATGTAACAATGCAGCACCCATTATGACACCTTGCTTGTGTGGTGTTTCTCAGTGCCTTTTGAGAATCTGGTGTGAGCATCCAGATTCAGTAATGGTATTGCAAAACTATGAGCACTGATTCTGAAGTCTTAATTGTCTCACGAATGCCTTCCTGTCAACTCCATTCGTCCATTAGTCAAATCTGTGAGTGAGAATGGTTTGTGTGGCTTATGGAGCAATCCTCTTACTTTTCTATAACATATCATTTCTATATTTTACGAGTTTTTTACTTCATTATAGTTTAAATAGAGTACATATTTTGACCATACTTTATAATTTACAAATGCTTTGAACAAATTAAATGAATTTAATTTATCCCATTGTGGGACAGGTTTTATTCCTTTTTATCAGAAAATGAAAGTTTATTTCAGCCTCCCTAAAATCAATGTTATCTTTTAAAAAACAAAATAATGGCAGTAAAATTATTCTTAACATTATGAATTTCCATATTCATTAAAATTATCTTTATTTTAGTTGTGGTCATCCAGAGAAATATATATGTATTTAAATCCAATTTAAAGATTAGAAAAGATAATTATATTCTTTAGTTTAAAAAGAAAAGCCGTTTTTCATTATTGAAGTTAAATAATGTGTGAGCTTTATAAAAACACTTTGACCAGGCATATGTCACATACAAAAAGTAAGTATACCAATGATCTTCAAGCTAATTCTATCTAGTTGAAATCAGACATCATAATAAATATTTAATAAATGATCTCTGACTCATTTTAGATCATAATTATAAAAGTAATGAAGTTCTTATAAAACATGAAAATGATTATAAAAGATTATGGAATGCACAAATTTAATATAGAAAGGTATAGAAAATTTTTACATTAGTCCCACAAATATATTTTTTCAAAAAATTAAAATTAATTCTAATCATTCAATGCATATTATATTATATTGCTTTTGTATTTTTCTTTAATAAGTTACAAAAAAAATCAATGAAGTGATTTGAATCTCTCAAGAGGCCCCAGGGAGTTTAGAGGTCAGGTGGGGTAGGGAGTGGGGATATCCATGTGGAGATGGAGAGGGGTGGGGAGGAGGTGTGAGATGTGGTACAGTCAGATGATGGATGGGAGGGGCTGGGAATGGAATTTGGAGTGAAAGAAATGAATTACAAATAAAATTAAATTTAAAAATTCCAATGATGTGCCTTTTAATTTTTGGCAAATATGCCAGAAAAACAATTTCTTTGTTTTCTAGAGATGTTTCTTCTGGGAATGGGCCCCATTATTGTTTGTCAAATGCACAGTGTCTTATCTATCTATTTCACCAACAAAAACAATATTCTATTTATATATATATATATATATATATATATATATATATATATATANCTTTCTTTCTTTCTTTCTTTCTTTCTTTCTTTCTTTCTTTCTTTCTTTAATTTATTCTGTTTTTGTTTTTTTGTTTTTTGTTTTTTTTTTTTTTTGGTTTTTCGAGACAGGGTTTCTCTGTATAGCCCTGACTGTCCTGGAACTCACTTTGTAGACCAGGCTAGCCTTGAACTCAGAAATCCGCCTGCCTCTGCCTCTCAAGTGCTGGGATTAAAGGCGTGCGCCACCACCGCCCAGCTTATTCCATTTTCTTTTGTCTATTTTTTTTTTTTTTTTTAGAAAGACTAGAGACTGGAGTGGTCAAAGACAGGAACTTTACTGGTCTGTGAGGATCTATGTGAGGATATAATATAATATATAATATACATATTGCATGCATGCTTACTTTGTCTTCTTGGATGTTTATTTAATGTGTGCTAGTGTGTGCCAGATGCTGCTGCTTCAAAGGCCTTCCATGCTGTTTTCCAGAATGAACCATGATTCCCCTGTATGAGCTATGATTCCACTTTTTGCATCATAGGAATAATACCCCTAGGGACACTGGAAAAGATGGGCCAAGTTATGTGCTATTCAGCAAGAGAGAAGCCAACAGTCACCTATGGTGATCTGGCTGCATTCAGATTACATGGCTATGTATGCAGAAACATCTGTGAGCTTTTATAGTTAGAAATATATATATATATATATATATATATATATATATATATATAAAGTCAGACGTACACATGTAACAGTAATATCAAAGAAAAGGAGACTATTAGCCTATGTGTGTCCATGGAAGGAGTCTGAGGAGGACAACTGGGAGGCTGGGAGGCGGAGGCTCTGGTAGGAGGAAAGAGTGAGGGAAAGTAAAGCTACTCTATTTTAATTAAAAACATAAAATTAAAAATAAATAAAACATTGAAAAATTGTGGTAAGGAAACAATACATTCCAAAGTAGCCAAATTACAACACAGTTTTTCATATATATTCATTTCAGATTATCCAAGTATGATCCTAATACAGAATTTTAAAATCAAGTGGATACTACTTAACTTCATGTTACTACTTTTTGTTTATCATTTTTTTTCAAAAATATTTTCAAAATTCAACATACTCAGAGCAGAGTTTGGAGCAGTTACTGAAGGAATGACCATCCAGAGACTGCCCTACTCGGAATCCACCCCATAAACAACCACCAAACCCAGACACTAGGCAGATGTCAACAAGAGCCTGCTGACAGGAGCCTGATAATAGCTGTCTCCCATGAGGCTCTACCAGTGCCTGGCAAATTCAGAAGTGGATGCTCATAGTCATCCATTGGATGGATCACAAGGTCCCCAATGAAGGAGCCAGAGAAATACCCAGGGAGCTGAAGGGGACTGAAGTCCCATAGGAATAACATTATTATGAACTAACCAGTACCCCCAGAGCTCCTTAGAACTATACCACCAATCAAAGAAAACACATGGTGGAACTTGTGGCTCTAGCTATGTCTGTAGCAGAGGATGACCTAGTTGGTCATCAATGGGAGGAGAGACCCTTGGTCCTGTGAAGGCTCTATGCCCCAGTATAGGGGAATGCCAGGACCAGGAATGGGAGTGGGTGGGTTGGGAGCAAAGGGAGGGGGAGGTGATAGGGGATTTTCAGAGGGGAAACTAGGAAAGGGGATAACATTTGAAATGTAAATAAGAAAATATCTAATTAAAAATTCAACATGCTTATTTTTCAAAAAAATTTAAAATTCAACATTATATTGTCTGTAGAGTTCGAAGGAACTTATATTTTTCCTCTGTAAACTATTTATAAACTATAAGTCAAGCACTGGAGATCAAAAAATAATAAAAATCTAATTATAGTTTTATTTTCTCTGCCCCAATCTTCACCTTCAATCCCTGAGCCTTGGGTCCAAATGTTCCGGATATATCAGGTAGTACTGGCACCACATGTCACTTGCTCTCTGCATTTTGATTTGTAATGTTATTTCTTTAATCGTCTTTATCAGTTGCAAGGACCTGTTTTTTAGAGGAGTGAAATATATACTCATATACTGGATATTGAATCCAAAGTGGTTAGCCTAGACAATACGAACATACAAGTAGTACATGCAGATTGAGCTTGTTATATTTATATATTTAGAGTATACACAGCAAAACATACAAATACACACAATAAAGAGGGTAGAGGTTATGAATTGGAGAGAAAGCAAGGGATAGTGTACAGGAAACATTTGAAGGAGGAAGAGAAATTAGTAAACTATGTAATTATATTTTAATTAAAAAGTAAACATTTAAATTAAAAACATAAGTCAATGTTTATTTATATTAAGGTGCTTCCAGATTTTCATGAGAAGGAGAAATAAAAAGATAAATTCTTATTGACCTGGTGGAATTAGCCACACATCCAATCAACAAGTATAATGAAATCATTTCATTTTCCAGTAGATGAATTTGTACTGAAAATATACAGTTGTATTTTTCTTATTATCAATTACAATATAATCTACTGTAACCACAAAGTAGAGTGGTATGGTTATTTGGATATTGAATAGTCAAAGAAGCACTGCATGAAGCTGACTTAGAGATTCAGGTTTAAGGTTTAAGAGCATTCAGGAAAAAAGAGAAACAAGAGCAAGATCAAATATTAATGCTGTACTGCTGCCATGGTTAATTTATTTTTATCAAGCAGCATCCATTCATGTCAACAATTTTCATCAATAATTTGAAAATATATATTCAATATTGAGATTGCAAGATTAGTAATTTGATTCATTCAGAAACTTAGAGTATTGTGTTAGCACCATAGATCTCATTGTTGGAAACAAAATAGGTAGAATCATCCAAGTCATTAATTATTATTTGTCACCAAGGTGAACAGAAATTTTATTATGTACAGGTCAATTGTGGGCCATAGCTATTTATTATTTTCATCAATGACGTGGATGATAGGAATGTCTGTGATCTTAGTAATTTACAGTTCTTTTTCATTGGAAAGTCAGATTAACCCTTTGAATGTAAAGATCAGAACTCAGCACGACCATGATATGACCTCAACAAATTGGAGAGGTGGTTTTAAGCAATACAACTCAATAAAACTATAACAGTTATAGTCGTTAAAAAATTTGGGTAGAAAATTACAGTAGTATAGCAGATATAATAATGCTTTAAATGTGTTTGATAGAGAAAGGATTGTAAAGTGTGATGAAATAAATTATATTGATGGTTTGATTCAAAAAGGAAATAATATTTTTTTCTATTAGTTCTTGGTCTTTTTCCACAAAATAGTGCTATCCTTCCTTCCTTCCTTCCTTCCTTCCTTCCTTCCTTCCTTCCTTCCTTCCTTCCTTCCTTCCTTCCTTCCTCCAGCCTCCCTCTCATCCTCCCTCCCTCCCTTCTATCCTCGTTCCCTCCCTTTCTCCCTCCCTTCTTCCATCTCTCCCTTCCCTTCCCTTCTCTACCTCCTTCTTGTCTCCTTCCTCATTAGCCCCATGCATGACAGGGAGTACCTTCGGCACCCTTAAAATTACTATAGTACAAGTTAGCGCCAAAATTCGATCTCCTGCAGTAACCTTCCGAGTACTAATACCATCATGAGCCTAATCACTGCCTTATACGTTATCAAATACTTAGGCATGTTATCAATTACATTATCCATATTCATAATACATACTCCTGTGAATAAAGCTAAAGAACAAAGAAATATAACTGTCAATATTAATGCTTATAAAAATTTTGATATATCACAAATCACAATGGCTTTTATTCCCTGGTAAATTTGTTCCTAGTGACGTTTTGTCAGAGAATCCCAGAATATATTAGAGTATGTCTTTCTTCTATAGTTTATATATGATATATGCATATTTTCTATATATCTCTGTCAATATCTATCTGTTTGTCTGCCTAACTTCTTAGGTGTCTGCTAATCCTTAAAAGACTATATTATATGTAGTAAGCATGTATTTTTGATAGTTGACAAAATATATTTCTAACTATAGTATCATCTATCTGAAATATGAGATCAAAGGGCTAAATAGTAGAGAAATTTCCAGACATCTTTTTCTAAACAAATTTTAGAAGAGAGGTTAGCTGGTTTGCTACAGGTTTCTTAATTTTAGTTTTTATGAAGTAGAAATCCAATATTGAGAGAAAAAGACTTTTTCTAAAAAATAGGCATTCTGTTCTTTTCCTTTCAATCACTTCTTTCAAGCTTACTACTTGAGACAATAGTGTAGAAAACTATACTTGTTTGTTGGAAGTATTTCATGTGAACAAGTGTTTCTATTGTGAACAAAGCACATTATTGCCATCACTTCTCCCAGGCAACAGTGATAGGCATGTGTTACATGGTAAGGGCACTTATGAAGGTCACAGCTCCACTATAAAAAAGTACAGATGTCTGTAGACATAACAGTGTTAGTGTCTGTGCCTTTTTAAGACTGTAAGCTATCTGATGCTGTATGCTTATTTTGGTTAGTGACCTGCCTCTTTCAGACTATAAGGTATCTGATGCTGTAGGCTTATTTTGTATTTTCTTTTCTTGGTCTTCACTGTTCTGATTACTTTGGCTCCTACTCCAAAAAATGGAACTAGCAATATAGTTCTTAATTCTTTGAAAATTTCATACAATAGGCTTTGGTCATATTCACCTCTTCTCTTCCCTGTAAAAATAAAATCTTATCTTTCAGTTTCTATTTTATTTGAAAAAATAGCAAGTTTTATTATTCTGAATAATTTTAAACTTTTACAAAACAGTTTTAGACATTAGTATCCACTAGTAATATTACACTCACACACACACACACACACACACACAGACATACACACACACACACACACACACACATATAATATTATCTAGTTCTTATTATTGTAGTTAACTTTTCTTGCCATGGCAATTGTCTGAGTTAAATCAAATAGAATAAAAGAAGGGTTTAGCTTGGACTTGTACTGTAAACCCACTACCTCTGCTACTCAGGAGGAAAATTCAGGAGAATCACAAGTTCAAGTCTGGTTTGGGCTACAGAGTGAGTTCAGCTTTGTCAACATCATCAGACACTATCTCACAATAAGAAGGTACAGCACAAGGAAGATCACTTGCCACAAAGGCATTTAGGCATTTTTCTCACATATAAAAACAAACATAAGAAAACAGAACAAAACAAAACAAACAAAACAAAAGAGAACAAGGGTTAATCTGAATTTACTTACTGGATTAACTATTAAAAATTCCAGAAACAAAATAATTTGTTCCAAATGTTTAGCTATGCTCTCTTTTCAGATTGTTGGGATTTATTTGAAGCTTTTATAAATAACAAGATATTTCATGGTAAAATTGACAAGTAGTTTGTTTGTAATCCAATGTGGTATAATATAGAGGAACTCATAGGAATGGCAATACATTTCTTATAAAATATGTAAAGGATAGAGATAAGTGGGCTATTTTTTGTAAATGGTAAATAATCTAATCCCGAAATCCCTACCTAGATACATAATCTTTCAGGTACAAAGAAGAAATAGTGACATTACTTAATAAAACCAAAAAAGAAAAGTTTGGAGAGCTTATTAAAAGACATGTTCCCAAATAATGACGAAGTTCTTAGATAGAATGTGCTGCCTACAGTAAAGTGCAACACTGATAATGAGAGAAAAGTGGATATGGTGGTATTTATCCAGAACCTCTGTATTTAGAAGGCTGAGGGTTGAGGGTTTTAAATCAGAAGCTAGCCAGAATTTTATGTATTTACCACTTCAGCTGGTTCTGGGAAGGATGATGAGCCAGACAGGACTGCATTAATTTGAAGAGTAATAGAAGGTATATTTGTTAATTCCACCAAATGAGAGCAAAGACCATCACCCAAATTCTTTGGTCAAATTAAGCAAGTTTTATGTTCTGTCAGACAGGCTATCTCCCTAAAGCGGGGTTTGAGAAAATAGTGCTATCCATAGGAGAAGGCAAATATTAATATTAGCCTCAAATTTGTAAAGCTAGTGAGTTTTTAAGACTTTGGAATTATGTAGAAACCTGGCAGAACATTTCAAAATTATTTGTCAGAACACCTTATTAGGGAGGAGGTAATGGTATAGGGCAAGTAACATGTCAAATTTCAGAAAATGATTAAGGCATGGTTTACAGAAAACAGGATTGGTTATGTAACAAGATGACTTTTAATCTTAAAATGGAGTCAGGCTGGTGCATTATATAACCAGTAGTGGTGCCAAAAAACAATAGATAAGTCAGTGATAGGCCAATACCCCAACTGTGCTATAGATCTGGTACTAGTCAGAATAAACAGCAACAAGCATACCTGCCAAAGAAACTACAGGAGGAACCTAAGAAATATGGTAGTCTCAGGCAGCCATGATGAAATCACTGACTGAACAGGTTACAGCATAGGAAAGTCTCACACTCATTCAGAAAGACAAGAGGGCTTTTATAAGCAAATTGCTTTTAATTGAATGTGAGATTCTGAAAACACAGTTTTTAAAACTCATGTTTGTAAACTGCCTGAACTTTAATTGTGTTTCAGGATAATTTTACTGAAGATGATATTTTACAATTCAACTTGAATAGGTCCCAGATTGGATAATTTCAATTGGAATTGGTTTTAGATTATATCATTGTACTATTTTTTTTAAAGTTTTAGACAGGGTTTCTCTGTGTAGCCCTGGCTGTCCTGGAACTCACTCTGTAGACCAGGCTGGCCTTGAACTCAGAAATCCTTCTGCCTCTGCCTCCTGAGTGCTGGGATTAAAGGTGTGCCTGGGATCACTGTACTATCTCAAACACCTAGGTATTCTTATTGTTTCTCTTGTAAAATAGGAAACTATATATTTCGGAAAATAGGTAATTGCAGGGAAACATTATCAATGGTTCTGGTAGTAAAAAACTGTTCCATAATTCACATAATCTGCTATTTCCCCTTGTTCGACATGACTAACTTACCTTCACTTGAGATAATAATAAGATCTCAAGTGATGAGGGGGGAGAGATAAAAACTTTCCATGCTACTGAAATGGAGTTAAAATAGAATGATCACACTTATTCTGTGTGTGTGTTTGTGAGGTGTGTGTGTTTATGTGGTGGAAACTGCAGAAATGGGAGGAGCATCAGCACATATATAATTGTAAGAATTTTGAAGAATTTTTCTATTGCTGGTAGAGGATGGTTGATAAAGTTCAAGTTCTGCAAGTGTAATAATCTATGCTTCTCTGTTTGATGAAGACAAGCCAGTCATTTGCCAAATGCCTTGTCTACTGTCTCTTCTTTAACTTTTAATGAACATTTTCTTATTCTTTCTCCATTTTATGTTATAAATTAATAGTCTATTTTTACCCCCAAAACTTCTAGGATTCTTGATTTTATATTATTGTAAAATTTAATATTTTCCACACAACATATATTTAAAATTGCACTGACTAGCAAGCTAATTAATTACATTCTGCAGGGGAAGCATGGATAACAGTCAGGACCTTGTGATAGCCACTGATTGCAGTTGTAAACTCACCTCCTTTTTCTGAGTTATATGAACTTTACTTCCTCTGAGCTTCAGACTGTAACACCGTAAAGTAAAAATAATGTCTACTCTATACATTTACAGTGACAATTAAATAAGATAAAATATGCATAGTAAGCAGTACAATCCTTGATAGATAAATGGCAACTGTAATTATAATTAAAATAGATTTTGGGACTTAAAGATTTTAGATAATGGATATTTCAAAGTACAGTTTTGTTTGCCAGTTCATTTCAATTTTTTTCCTTTTCTCTATGGCAGGGATAATATCTCCTTTATGCTCTGGTTATGCAAGGGTCATTTAAATATGGCACTTTCTCATCGCTCTATAATTTGGCAATAAATGTCTTGTGTTTGTATACCAAATAAATAAAGATAATGGTAATGTCCCACAGTAAACAAAACCTTTAAAAAGTTGACTTATCTAAATTATTGACTTGGGTGGAATATATATAGAAAAACACACAAAACTATATGCTTCTTCTAAAGATATAATACCTTGATGATGTATAGGGCATTTAATTTTTCTATAAACAAATGACAAGATTTACAAATGAGGTATTCTTTTGTGTGTTTACACAGTAAATAGTGGTATAACGACAAAGACACTCCATGAAAATGCTGGTCTCACAATAGGCTTTCCCTAGTTGAAAAATACTATGGGGACTGGACCACAGTTGAAAATCTGAAAGGGAGCCCGTGCTGTCCCAAGTGTGGCAAGTACTCCAGATGTCACTGCTACTGCTAGTACAGCATTCATCAGCTGTCCCAAGTGTGGCAAGTAGTCCAGATGTCACTGCTACTGCTAGTACAGCATTCATCAGAGTTGGTCATCTGACGCCGAAGTAGAGCCTTAGCCAAAGCTGTTGTCTGCCTTGTTGGAAGATATTGGTACGAAAACACTATAGTCATGTTAGAACAACTGGAGGTGGTTACAAAATAAGTACACCCTGGTATGAAAGTAAATTCTTGGTTTGTTTTGTCATAATTCTAATATAAAATAGTTGCGTCTTCCAACAACGTATGATACTTGCTCAATGAATGTTCTATAGGAAATAGTATGGACCACATTAAGGCATGTCGTAAGGCTCATTATGAGTTGTCAATTCATTGGTTGAACTTACTCATCAATTATTTGAAAGAATACTGATATAGGAGTGTCAAGGTTTTCAGATCTGAACTTTGAACTATAAATACCAAAGTGTATACTCACGCACTTTCTACCTAAGTTGATATATTTTTAGGTAATTTTCTAAGACTACTATCCCATAGCATTGAAAGGCAGTATGTTTCTAGGATTAGATACTAAATACATGATGTTAAATTATCAAAACTAAACCGAGATGATTTCAGTTGAGCTGAACAGAAGAACTGAGTTTAACCAAATATCCCACAAACCATTACTTGGATTTTGGTTTTTACTTTTGCTATGCTCTGAAACTGGTAAATAGGGCATATTTTTGTCACTTTAAGACCTCTTTTAAAAAAAATAAATTCCAGTATATAAAAGCAGTAGTAGGCATATTTTGAAATATCATTCATCTTGCCTTATCTTATGTATGTATATAAATGTAGCATTAGATTTATGTGTTTCACCTCACTTTGGGAATTTTGCTGCTGAGAAAATCTACAGCTCTTTAATTAGATTAAGATTTAGTAGAAAGTCATGCCTGGTAAAAGAAACCTAGTCAATCACACATGGTTAGTGAAGTCATAAACCTTGGAGAAAACAAAAACAAAAACAAAATAAAACTCCAGCCACAGTTTTCTAAGGTAACATAATCCTTAACTAAATTTAAATATTTATCTTTATACCCACAAATTAATGCTCTCATTGCCCATCAAGAATGCTTTGCTTTGCAATGGAGACCAAGCAAAATAAGAGTTGTGGAGCCCAATGTCAAAGAATATCTCAATAAAACAATTCTCACACATAAGGCTCAGGTAACATTCCACAAATAGATGGCAGCAAGATTGTAGGAGCCAGAAGACTGGACATTCACTGTGTGGTTTTTCTCTAGGAATGGCAGAAACTATGCCCATAAAGTCTCACCAACATGGTTCTCTAAATATGAGCTAAAACAAGAATAACAGTGGCAGGCATGCTAATGGAGATAGAGGAGGGGGGAAGCGTAAGTGGCGTCAACCCTACACACACCAAGAACTACAGATGACTGAAAAATGGTGAGAGTGGGAAACTATTCTTCTTCAGGGAAGAGCATATCAGTTGGTTATCCAGTATGAAATCATCTTCCCTGAAAACATACACACAGATAGTACTATAGAGGTTGAGCAGGCTGTAGTCATTTGTAAGAGAGCTTGGAGCTACTTATGGACTAATTTATAGTGGAGAAGGAGAAGAGAGAAATGAAAAAATGTAGAAAATACTTAATCCCAGTTGGGGATTTCTGCCTTTGCCACTGAAACCACAATTTCAAATCTGAAATATTGAAAAAAAATAGTTGTTAGGCAACTATTGACAGTATCTTGAGGATCATAGCATAGACATGAGCTTAATGCATCATAAAATAAATATTTTTCACTTGTTGAGCAGCACAGAGATACTACATGGAAATTCCTCATAAGTTAGTTTTTACATTATTTTCTTCTCATTATAAAAATGTAGAGAGTTGCCAGGCTGTGGTGGCACACGCCTTTAATCCCAGCACTTGAGAGGCAGAGGCAGGCGGATTTCTGAGTTCGAGGCCAGCCTGGTCTACAAAGTGAGTTCCAGGACAGCCAGGGCTACACAGAGAAACCCTGTCTCAAAAAAACAAAAACAGAAACAAAAACAAAAACAAGAAAGAAAGAAAGAAAGAAAGAAAGAAAGAAAGAAAGAAAGAAAGAAAGAAAGAAAGAAAGAAAGAAAAGAGAAAGAAAAGAAAAGAAAAGAAAAGAAAAGAAAAAAAATGTAGAGAGTTGTTAGTAAAACTTTAATTTCACACATTCTGTCAATGGAATGCAGAAAATATCTGTGGCAATGGTCCAATGTCAGTGTCAGTAGTGAATTCCCAGTCTTTATAATTTGAGAGCACAGCATATCTTTTGAGACCTAGATTAGAAATATGAAGCTCTCATTATTTCAGGGTTTATTGCACTGTCCTTTATTCCACTTGCAAATCAAGCAGTTGTCTTTGACAGAAGTCGGTCCTCTTTTATAGGTCTGCTCCAATCTTGTTTTTCAATGAAGTTTTTCCTAGGTCACCTGCCCATGTTTGGAGCATATTTTTACTGGTTTCTTTTTTCCCTTCCCTCCAGTTTGACTATAATCATTTGCATGTCTGACACTTTGAAATTTAGTGTTCCCTCTCATATTAGAAATTAAAATGTTTTGAGACATTCCTTAAATCATAAAAGCCTTGCATTCCATATGCTTTCATATTTTCCATAAAACAAAGCCATGTTTCAAGTAAAACATCTTAACAATAATTGTTTCAAAAACTATAATCAATTGAATGTGTCTCTATTTGAGTGCATGTGTGCCTATGTATCACAGTGAAACCTTACTGGCCTTACTAGGATTGCAATAATTTTAACAGACATGTCTTTGGGCCACAGGTAGTTACCTCTGTAATAGAGTGGGGTATGGATTGGACTTTGGATTTGGAAGTGGTGAATTGTTTGTAATAGCAAATGCTTTCTTCTCTCCTAAAGCAGAAATATTAGATATGCCCTACTTGTACTTTCTCAAAGTTCTTGAATAAAAAACAGAAATTGAGCAATCTATCAATTCTATGTTTATTTTCTTGACCATTATGTTTGTAGAAAAAAAATCTTTTGTATCCTAGTGTATACAAGTTTCTTTGAAAACCAATTCATGTGCAAATTTTTCTGGAAATAAAGAATGCCTTTAAACATAATCATAGAATTAATTTGATATTTTTCAAACCATGCTATTCATCATAGTGTTTAAGTTTTGAGATCTTCTGAGGTTTAGTTAATGAGGTCAAATGGGACTTCTCACATATACCTACACTCATTTATAACTGTCCTTAGATACTGTAGATATTCCAATCCAAACACTTCCCTTCAGGAGAAACAGATTTGCTTCTCACTGTTGTTTGGTTTGATAATCTAATTTTCTAATTCCCAGTCAATAGTTTTGATGGTCTTCAGATTTCTTCAAGTTTCTTAAGCCAAATAATCTTTACACATATTTCTTATTTTTTTTTTTTATGAGGTGTGACATTTGAAGACTGATGCAAATGGCATGGATGCTTCCTTGGCAGGCATGATACTGATTTCTTATGAAGATTTCTAGGTAATATAGATGTTAATGTTTTGGTTTATGTGGAACATTCTGATCATTCCTCATTGATTTTGACAATACTAACTTATCTGAGTACAGTTTTTGATGCTTACAATTTGATATAGGACAGAACTTAGAGATAAAAGTATTCTAAGAATATGTTATTCTTGGAGGAAGATATATGTTATTCTTCGTCCCACCTACTCTGCTTACAAATTTATCAATTCATCAGCCAGATTTTCTTTTTGTCTTCTTAGTCATTGCCTGAAGACAGTAGTGGTACTAAGGCATTGAAACTCAAGGATTATTCCAGCTACATAATGGTCTTTAAAGCAAACAGCATCCTAGCTGAAACATGCTTGGACTTATGTTCCAACAAGTGGATACCATGTCTATACCCTGGTCCCAATGGTTCCATATGTATTGGTTATTTTTATTTACATTTCAAATGTTAACCCTTTCCCAGTTTCCCCTCCACAAACCCCCATCCTATCCTCCTTCCCCCTGGTTCTATGAGGAAGCTCATCCACCTACCCATCTGCCTCCTGCTTCAATACCCTAGCCTTCCCCTATATTGGGGAATCAAGTCTCCATAGGACCAAGGACTTCCACTCCCATTAATGCCAGACATAAGCAGCTAGAGCCTTGGGTCCCTCCATGTGTGGTCTTTGGTTGGGGTTCAGTGCCTGGGAGCTCTGGGGTGGGGGGAGGAGAATTTGGTTCTTTGATAATATAGTTCTTCCTATGGGTTAGAAAACCCCTTCAGCTTATAAGATTCATATTTACAGTCCAATATGAGGCTCCAACTACTTTCTCTCTGGTTCTTATCCATCTCACATGCATCTTGTCTTTTCATCTTTGATCAACTAATATTAAAGCAAGTAGTAACTATAGGAAATGGTAAGGTACTGATATGGGCATGGCTTACTGTTTAGCTTGCTTGGGGATAATTACAACATACCAAGTGGTAATTGCAGCATACAAACTTTCACATCAAACTAAGTATTGTCAAGTATTTTTATGGCTAATTATATACTGGTGGAGAAATACTCTTGAAAGTGTAAATTATTTACATATGTTATAAAAGATATGGTGTTGCTGATGAAAAAGTTGCCATTGCTAGTTCCTATTGAGAATTCTGATATAAATAATGAAAAATCAACTTGATTTAATAAGCAGTTAAAAATTAAGTTTGATAGTGACAGGTCTCTTTGGCATTTATCTCCATATTGGAAGTAAGTAGAGCACAGAACTATTAGAAGCACAAAGCATGATCTACAATTTGTGGAAGTCAACCCCTAAAGATAAAATATGTGATTCCTGTAATGTTATTTTACAAGGGTATCCATCATTTTTTGTTTTCTTTGTTTTTTGTTTTCTTTTTTTTTTCCCAAACTTTCATACTTCTTGATTATGGGAAAGTTTTAGAAGAAACTTTTTCACAGTGTGAAATGTTCCTCTCAATGTCTTATACTGGCTATAAGTTTTAGAGCTCCATCTTGAAATTTCAAGGTACCTCAGATGAGCACAGAAAGAGCTTAATGAAGGATATGAATGTAAAATACAGTGAAAATGCAAAAGTGAACCAGACTGCATGATCAAGAGCCAAGGACACAGCGCTGGAGGTGGGTTGTAAAGATGAGGAGTCAAAGTTGTTAGCACAATGATTGATAAGGATAGGAAAGCTTATTCACGTTCTTTGCTCATGCCCTATATTGCATCGGGAAGGAAGTCAAGAGGTATTGATTGTATTACTTCTTGCAATGCTCTGATAGACATAGAAAATAAGATAACCAATGCTGACCATCTGATGTAGCTCCACTGCTCTAAGTCCAACTGGTTCCTGTTAGTATCACGTTTCATCTTCAGCTGCTCCGGCCATCCGTTTTCAGAGAAGTAGATATGTATTCTGAGGAGAAGTTTGTCTTCTATATTTTTAGAACCTCAAATAATTTGCTGAGGAAATTTTGTATTACCCGGTAGAGATAGCTCTCTGCAAGTTAACACCTAAGCAGGAGTCTTATTTTGAAATGAGAAATGTACAGGACTGAGCTCATGACCATAAAGGTAGTTATTTCACAGTATACCAACCAGAAGTATCTAGTTTAATAAAATAATGAAATACAGTTTTCTCTCTTACTCTCTTTCTCTCTCCCTCCGTCCCTTGTTTCTAACCCTCTTATCCCTTCCTCTCTCCATAGCTCTCCCCCTGCCTTCCTTCTCTATCCTTTCTTATCTTTCAATTTGAACCAGAATCTCAAATTTTATGTAGATTTTGTTTAGTTCCAGTTTCTCTTGCTTTCACCTTCCAAGTGAAGAGATTCACCATGTGCCACTATAGCCACTTCCTGCTGCTAGTAGAATGGCTTCTTATGAGTGTAGGGAAGCCACTGGCTTGGAATCAATACTGAAAGGAGAGGGTGCCATATTCAGGACACATCACATCAGAGTGCACACTTTTTGTGATTCCATGTGCCCAAAAGTGCCATCAGATTTGGACGATGAGATATCAGAAGAATCATCACCATGACATAAGTAATCCATCTGGAACAACAAAAGAGCTCTTTTACTCAACATGGGCAAATGGGGACTCCTGTGGAGTTATAGTGGAATGGCACATGTAAGTATAAGCTGGTACCTCTCGGCCCCACTCTAACAGTGAACACACCTGTTTACCAAGCCAGGATTGAAAGCAGGATACCAAGAAGTACTAAGAACCTCAGAATACATTTTCATTTCAACCTATGACCCAAGCTATTTGTGCAAGTGATTGACTGCCATAGAAAATTATCCCTCATCCCACTGAGTATTTGCCAAGGTCTTTAAAAACTATCCTTACTGTAAATGTGTGTTGACAACTGTCGATTCATAAATACATTTTTACACGTTGGTGTCAGGTAAAGTAAGTTTTTATTATTTTTGTGATTCTAAAATGAGATAGGAACTGCCCTGTGCTCATAAGCACGTAGAGAATTAAAACTATGAAAGTAGTAGTTGGGTGTTGGGGTATCAGGCTTTAGGACCTTCTTTTCATAAACTCACTGAAGCATGGTGCTTGGTCATGGCTCCAATGCTAGCTGTAAGCTATGGATTTTAGGTTTTTGTCTTGGTTCCTTAAGATTTAGTGATCTGGCACTAGCATATCCCACATATTCCACTTCACTTTATTATTCCTGAAAATATTATCAGTATAAGTAGGAGGGTAATGTCAGTGATAGGGAAATTCATGTCCAGGTGGTTAGTGATCACAGTGCTGTTAGCAGGTCCCTGTGACATCAGTGTTAGACTGCATCAACACATTTCTTTGAAAGAGCAACACAATGGTTTCTAATCTTCTGCATTCCACTCTTGGGTTGCTCAGTCATTTCACAGAGACTTCTGGTAACAATACAGCCATAAAAAGAGGGAAAATAACAGGGGAAAACATGCACATAAATTGAAAGCAGATATTTGGATGCTGGTGTCCCACAAATTTAGATCAACCATATGTCTGCCTGGAAATGTGTAACTAGCATTCATAAGTGATGTTATCATATAAAGCCTGATGGAGAAATCATAATAGGGCCCATTTGTACATTCTGGAATTAATATCTGTGTGCAGATAATTAAGAGAACAATAAAAACACACGAAATGAATGTACACAGGGGAAGCTTGGAACAGCACATCATCCAAATGTGTCATATCGTGGAAACCTTAGGGGAAATAAAGCTTTATGGGATTCTGGCAGAGAGTATTGCTGCTGAAACTAGGAATTTGAAATCTTGCAGCTTGGAAATAAAGCTTTCAGTTAATAAGAATGTGCAACAGAATTAAACACACCACTCCCGCTATTGTAGTCAGAATTCTGTGCCTGATTCCCATGTGCCATCCTGGAAATAATTGTTACAAACTTCTCTTATGAGAATTCTCTCAAGCGAGAGTGATGGCAGAATCAAGTAAGGTCTAGGTCAAATGCTTCCCTGTGTTTAAGTGCACATTATTTGAATGTTATGAAGTTTTCAAGAAGTACAACGGTGTCCAGTTCCTCAGTGCATTTCAACTGAGTGCATCTTAGTTTTTGACCAAAAGGAAATGTTTTCAAAAGAGGACACTAAATGGTGATGATGGGACAATAAACTGCCTTCACGAAAGGGTACTTCCTGGTATTAAGAATGGAGTAGGGGGTGTACAGGGGACTTTCGGGATAGCATTTGAAATGTAAATGAAGAAAATACCTAATAAAAAATGGAAATAAAAAAAATGTGTGTTGAAGTGATACAGATATAAAGCCAACATGGCCTCAGTGGTTTGAGTGCTCTGTTTATATACTTTATGGTAGAATGCATTAGCTTTTGTTGGGAAAGAAAAGCTCAAGTTCCAGGTACAATTAAATGCATATGCAGCTCTTGCTGTCCAATTCATCACTCTTTACTCTCCTTCAACAGGGTAAATTTCTAATCAAAATATTTATATAGCAGCAATTTGTGCATTTGACATGCACACAAGTGTGCACATATGCAGCTATGCAAGAGTATCTGTATGTAGTGTGTAAGAGTAAAAACATACATGTGTCCACACATGGGGAGTGAAAAATGTTTAGATTTGCAGTGAGCTACCTGCTATTTTTTTTTTTTTTAAAAATCAACTCAAATAAAATTAAAATGTATCATGGGATTTATAGGTGATTTTAAAGGAAAATGAAAAAAATATTTCAACACAACAGAATTTCTGGATACAGTTCCTACTCCCAGATACATGATTCCTTTTGAGTGAGGCAAAAAAGAATAAACATATTAAATAGTATAGACACAAAGCTTTCAGGATCTATTTGCTGTAAAAACATACATCTTCAAATCTATTAACTTTAAATTTTGTTGACAAATTAACAATTATAAAGCTTTCAGAAGTAAGATATTAAATGAAAAATATTAACATACATTTCCATATTATTAATAAAATTTCCCCTTCAAAACCCAATAAAACAAAATGAAAATCCACCATATTGCCCATATATTTTCAATAGATCCTTCTTTTTCTGTGGCCATTGTCCTTTGCATATTGATGATTTGTGTTGTGTTTAATTACATGTCATTATGAGAAACAGAATTTTCCTTACAACAAAATTTTCTTGACTTAAAATGGAGTCTATTGTAGTAAGAAAAGGATACATTCACGAACTTGAATACTGTAACAGCACTTGCTTACCATTTCATTTTTAAAACACGATGATGCTAGATAAAGAGGATGTCAGAGTGTTTGGTAATCTAAGAGAAAGAAATCCAGTACCCAGATAAGAGTGAGAAGCCATAATCCTAACAAACATCAGGGTCCTTGTTGCTAGTGCTGAATGGTCTTCTCCTGGAAGGATTCTCAGAGAAAAGGGCTTTTTGTAGTAGTTGTTGTTGTTTTAAACTAGGATGTTATTTGTGCTCTGTTTAAATTCTTAGAGTGGGATAATTCTAGAGACAATGAGTAATGAAAGGATTGAAGTGAAGAGAACTGGTGTGTTATAAAATGGTCCACAGCTGTCTCTGCTTCACGACCTCTGTAGTCCTCATTCTCTGGAACATAAATCACCTAAACTTCCTGAAACTAAAGGTCACTTCTCCATGAATTTAGGTGTTAAAAATGATCTTTTAAAACTAAAGTCCCTGGGTGAATATCAGATATAAGAAAGATATCTGTGTATGTATGAGTGTGTGTGTGTGTGTGTGTGTGTTTGTGTATATGTGTGAGTGTGCATATATAAGTGCATGTGTGTGTGTGCATGTATGAGTGTGTGTTCTTGTATATCTATGTTTATGGGGGTTTACTTTAGATAAATTACGTAGGGTGGAGATGGCCATGATTATCTTTCCTTAGGAGGTCAGTCTAATCATTAGGAACTTCTCAGATGAGAATTCCCTTCATAGTTGACAGTACAGCAAAACTAATGCTTAACTATGAAACCTCTCAAGGTTTGTTTTTACTTACTAAGTCCTTAGTGGCTAGGGGATACTCTTTGCCCATTTAGTGACTTTTACCACAATGCCTTGTATATCAGAGATATTTAGATGTTTATAAATTATTTAAGTGTGTAATTTTTCAGAAAGTTGTATTATATCCAAATAACATCATAAAAAGTAAGCAAGTTGTATTTATGTATTTAGAAGTGTGTGTGTGTGTGTGTGTGTGTGTGTGTGTGTGCGTGTGTGTGTGTGTTTAAAACATTTTGATTTAAGTTTAAAAAAAGGATCAAGGAAATGAGAGGGTTTGGAGATGAGAAAAGTGGGAAATTATGTAATGATATACCAAAACCTTATAAAATAAATCTCCTGAAATAATAAAGCTTATTCTGAGATGCACAGCATGTTACTTTTAAAATATTTGGTACATGAATATTATACAGAATGAAAAGAAATATAGTTTATTTTCTTGATAATTTTTCTAATCTAGAATAAGTGAGAATATGTATGTAAATACTAGAAACTGGCCTACCAAGTATCAGTGACCAGCCCAAACTGGGATCCAGCTCAAGAAACTATATTTCAAGAAAATGTTCACCTAGTTAGAGTATAGTGAAAATAAGATAAGGCAGGAAAAACCAAAAATAAAGAGGAAAGGCAAACATGGCAGGATAGAATTTGTAGATATCCAATCTGTGGACATTTTATATCATAAAAATACTTTCAATGCAAACTGATCACACCTTTTTAAAGATTTACTTTATTATAATTATGTGTATGTCTCTCTCTCTCTCAGTGTCTCTTTCACTGTCTCTCTCTGTGTCTCTGTCTCTCTCCCTCTGTGTGTGTGTGTGTATGTGTATGTGTGTGTGTGCGTGTGTATGTTTGTGTGTGTGTTTGGATATATGCACATGTGTGCAGGTACCAGCTGTGTCCACAGAGGGGGTCAAGACCTTCAGAGAGATAAAAGTTGTTGTCCACCCTGACATAGACATTTGGAACTAGATTTGATTTTCTGCAAGAATACTATGTGCTGTTAACTGATAAGCCATTTCTTTAGCCAGTCATCATAACTTTTTTTTCTTATCAAAATACAGATGTTATCATGGTGAAAGATTCAGATAAGAGAAAAGGTGATGGATTAATCAGTACTTACTGATTAGATTTGCAGATTTTATTTCTGGTTTAATATATAGGATCCAATCTTAGAAGAAATAAAGCAGCAGATTTTTATGTACCCATTGTTCAGATATAGAACATGCAAGATCATCTGACCTTTCATAGGGTTTCCTGGGGGTAGATCTGCCTTGCATATATCCATAAAGTACAGGACTAAAATATGTACTTGTTCAGACTCTGAACATTTCTAATACTGAAGTGTAATGGGCTATTATAAATTGCAAAGGCAAAATATTACTCTTTTGGCCTTTTTAAATGAAGATATAAAGGATAGTAAACATGTGTACACAATGTAGTGTCAAAACCCACAAAAATAACTTCAGTAGTTGTGTCTTCAATTCTATGTGTTGGGCACATATAAACATCCCTCTCAGGTTCATGGAACTATAAAAGAATCTCCCCACAGAACAATAGCATACTATGTTTAGTATATTGTCACATAAACGAAAAGAATTCTTCAACCACATACTCTATGTTTCATAAAAAACAAAAACAAAACAAAAATAAGAAACAAAAAAAAACCAGACCTTTAAAAGTACTCTAAATCCAGTGGCCTAGTTAGTTTAATTACTTTTCTCTAAGATTTATGGTTTTCTCTTATGACACATATCTTTGTAGCAAATAACTTACACCTCAGCCAAGCATGCAAAGTTTGAATCAGGAGGAAAATATAACTTGACACTCATCCATTCCTCTTATTGACCAATTCACAGTTTTACTAAACAGTGTACACATAATTCATATAATTGACCATCCGTGATAAATGATCAGACAGAGATGTAGATCTCCAATCAGTGGACAGACCCAGGTAAATGGCTTCAAATGACAAGTGCCATGGAAACTGTCTGGGATATTTAAGGAAAGATTCATAGAAGTGATAGTCAAATTTTTACTTTGTTTTTAAAGATCATTGAACCAGATTCTTAAAAAACAAAACAAAACAAAAACTGTCATTCAAAGATATCACAGCTCAAAAAAATGTATTGTTAAAAATATTGGCTTATGAAACCTGACCTTCAATGCAATAAATTTTCAAAAACTAGAAGTGATACCTACACGTTTGAATAACAATTAGCAAGTTGATGTCTGTGTCTTCAAGAAGTGGTGAATGTCCAGCTTACAGCATCTTGCCAGGAAGAGACAAAGGCAGGGCTCCTTCTCCACTGAGAGCTAACTCATTTCTTGCCTGTTGCCTATTTGTCTTCAGTTACCATTTCACCCTTAAGAACCCCTGCATCAGAAAAGACATTTTTTATATACATATCAACTAAATCATGTAAACCAGTCAATCTTCTATTTCAACATTTTAACTTGGGGAAAAATATAGTTTCTAAACTTTGAACTTCAACTCTAGAATTTGATTCTTGTGTCTTTCTCTTATCATTGTGTAGACATCAGTGGCCCCTTCATTGAGTTCTCAGAATCATATCTTAGTGTTCTGTAGAACCTGGACAATACTCCCTGTTTTCTGCAACACAAACTGAAAAATGGTAAATGGTATCTATGTCTTTTTGGGAAATGGACTGTGATATTATTACCTTAATGATTTCTGCGATATCAGTAATGAAATCAACCCATATTAGCCTAGTATGCTCAGCTTTGTAGATTCAGATAATGGAACTTTAAGAATTACTCTCAGCCTAACCAGTATTCATATCACAGTGGGGCTAACTTTCTGAATCTTGGTATTTATCAGGTGAACACTGTGAATATGAAAAGTTAATACTTGCAAATATAACAAGTTTAGCCAGATAATATATTATTTATCTTGTATATATATTTTCAGACCTGACCATTTAATTGCCAACTTCTGTCATATTTCCCAGAGAAGACTTCCTTCACTTTCAGCATTGCTAAGCTGCCTTTAGTTCTTTGTAGTTTATATTTAGGAGTGTATATGCATGCAATAACAATAAAAAAAGAGATGAATTAAAAATAAAACAAGGAGGGTTATATGGGAGTGTTTGAAAAGAGGAAATGGAAAGGTGAAATTAACTAGATTATAATCTCCAAAATAGTCTGAAAGAGAGTTCATATACATATTTTGCTATTTATCTTGTGGTTTTATATAAATTTGTTTCTTAAATTGTCCACATATAAACTGTATAGTGATGTTAAATAAAAGCTAAACCTCGAACCCTGCATGACTTATTTTACATCGTAAGGCAAAGGCCAAGGGAACAGATCTCTCTCTCTCTCTCTCTCTCTCTCTCTCTCTCTCTCTCTCTCTCTCTCTCTCTCTCACACACACACACACACACACACACACTAGATATTTTATTTATTTACATTTCAAGTGTTATCCCCTTTCCTGATTTTCTCCCCAGAACCCCCCCCAATCTCATTTCCCCCTCTTCCTGCTTCTATGAATGTATTCATAGAAGCTACCTACCCACACCCTCCTTTCCTGTCCTTGCATTACCCTACACTGGGGCATTGAGTCTTCACTGGACCAAGGGCCTCTTGTCCCATTGATGCCTGACGAGGCCATCCTCTGCTACAAATATGGCTCGAGCCATGACTCCCTCCAAGTGCACTCCTTGGTTGGTGGTTTAGACCCTGGGAGCTCTGGTGGGTAACACTATTGTTCTTCTTATGGGTTATAAGCCCCTTCAGCTCCTTCAGTCCTTTCTCTAACTCCTCCAATGGGGTCCCAGTGCTCAGTTCAATAGTTGGCTGTGAGCATTCACCTCTGGCAGAGCCTCTCGGGAGACAGCTATATTAGGCTTCTCTCAGCATGTACTTCTTGGCATCCACACTAGTGTCTGTGTTTGGTGACTGTATATGGGATAGATTCCTAGGTGGGGCAGTCTGTGGATGGCCTTTTCTTCAGTCTCTGCTCCACACATTGTTTACATATTCACTCCCATGAGTATTTTGTTACCCCTTCGAAGAAGGACCGAAGGATCCACACTTTGGTCTTCCTTCTTCTTGAGCTTTATGTGGTCTGTGAATTGTATCTTGGGTATTCTGAGCCTTGGGGCTAATATATATTCATCAGTGAGTTCACACCATGTGTGTTCTTTTGTGATTGGGTTACCTAAGGATGATATTTTCTAGTTCCAACCATTTGCCTAAGAATTTCATGAATTCATTATTTTTAATAGCTGAGTAGTACTCTATTGTGTAAATGTACAACATTTCTGTATCCATTCCTCTGCTGAAGGACATCTGGGTTCTTTTCAGCTTCTGGCTATTATAAATAAGGCTGCCATGAACATAGTGGAGCATGTGTCCTTGTTACATGTTAGAACATCTTTTGGATATATGCCCAGGAGTGGTGTAGCAGGGTCCTCAGGTAATACTATGTCCAATTTTATGGAACCACCAGACTAATCAGATATTTGTCAGGTGTTGTTCATGTAACAGATATTTGTCTGAGTTCATGTCTATCTCTGCTATCTCAGCTTCTTAATGTCCATTTAAAATTTTATAATGTCATAATGCCCAAATTATAAAGTAAGCATTATACTTTAATTTTATGCTTCCGTGATTTATTATGAGTATGGGAGAGTTTAGTTTTATTCCACTGTGCAAGCTAAGCCAACAGCATTAGCTTTTTAAGAAAGAAATGCCCCATTCAAACCATTGCTGCCCCCTGGTTCTCACATTTAGGCACAGCTCCCTTAGGTTTCCTTATAAGCTATGTAATGCTCAAAGAATTAGCTGTGGGCAAGGAAGAAATTTTAACTTCCCTGGAATAATCAGGTGAATTCCCCTGGGATAAGCAAACAGGAATGAAACAAGGATCTGAGTATTTTTAAGCCCATACTTGGATTTGGAGCTCTTGTCTGCTTACACGAAGGGATTTTAAACAGAAAAGGTATCCGCTTACCTTAAGAAGTACAAAGTTTATTTAAGAGCCTCTGATTTCTTTAGAATATGATCTGAGTATGGGCAATGAAAAGAAACACATGATTCTTGCAACATGTGTCCACATGTGGCTCATGAACTCCACATGTGCTCTTTCCCCAGGTCCTGTGACCTTGCTGTGGCTCACATGTGCTTTACATATGCTTTCTATGGTTCACATCTGCTTTCAACATTTCTCCCTGACAGTAGACACCCTTGTTATATTACCATTTGCTGTAATAATTAAATTCAAGGACCTGAACTTGAGAGGCCTTTGTGGGGGAGGGTATTTGTTAGTTTTGATTTATATTTGGGACTGTGTTGAGTGATACCGATTATAACTGCTTATCATTTTTCTTTGTAGGTACTCTGTTGCTCCATTTAACCTCACTGAACACAGACTAATCCATAGATGTTCTTAAGCTCCTGTGACTCAGAAAGGTTATCATTTTAGTAGAGACCTTGAAAACTTATTCTGGATTTAAAGCAAAAAGTAAATAAATAAGATGACATTTTCAAGAGGCAAGGTTTCCTTAAGTTTTATATTGTAGACACAGAGCTAACTGGATCCAAATATACACTCTCAATAACAGGATGTTGTTAATCACATAAAAACTAATTTAAAGGATACACATCTATTTGTATCTCAGGCACAAATGCAAACAGAGAATTAATGTGGACACATGCCTGTTTTATTTAGACTAGAAGAAAGTGAAACTTTTTGTAATTTAATGAATCATTTTCTGTTGTAATAAGCATGGGCTTATCTCTCCTTTCACCTTCAGGAAGGATGTTTTCAGATCCATAGTTGTGTATGAATATATGCTACCTATTAAACAGAGAAGCAATATTTTTATTAGCTAAAGACTTTATTTTCATCTATCTTTGAAAAATATCTTAAAACTAGTCTTGCCTCTGAATAAAAGGATCCAGCATTTAATAAAATCTGAGAAGCCATGACTCCATTCTCTATCTTTTCTTGATGCATGAATAAAATGCTCATTAATATTAATAATACTTGGAAGTAAATGAAGCATATCAGATTGTAGCCACCTTATCCATACCCAAAGTAGGAATGTGGCGCCCTTTAACCAAGAGTTACCTAATGCTCAGTTGGCCAAATGTTAAAAGAGATTTGGTGCTGTAGGCGATTAAATCCAGCCTGCCCCTGAGGACTATGCAGCCGTAAATAAGCATTTTAAAAGAATCTCTGCCTCTAATGAAGAACAGGGGAATTTTCAATCAGTAATCAGAAACAGCTTTGGAAATACAGGCATAACGGTATGCATATTTAGATTCGGTGCATAGAACATGCATTGTTTGAGAGACATTCCAAAAAGTGGATCTCACTGTGTTGCTAAATATTTAAAGGGTTTTGAACATTTAAAGAATTTATAAGCAACATGATAGAATAAAAGTAGGACTAGTGAAAAAGATTTTGTTTAATTGAAAAGACAAAGAAAATAATGAGAGAAGTAATGGTCATAATAAAAAAGTCAGCTTTATGAAATACAAATTACGACAATGATAATCTGTTCAGAACTTGCATGAAGCTTTATGTATACATAAACTTGAACTTGTAAACAAAATGAAAGCATCTTTTTTCTTATAGCCTGTATAACAAGTGCATGGATGTAGCCCACTAACTGGCTATAGGTCTTCAGAGCCCTCTGCAGTACACATAGTTCCATTCCCACACTGTTAAATATACTTAGAACAGAGAAAAGCAACATGAAAGGATGGGTAGATCACAGAGGAAAATGGGAGAGCTCTTACTAAGGGGGACGCCTCAGCCTTCCACAGGGGGTGGGGTGGACATGATTTCAAATTGGTATTGCTTCTGCAGGGATTTCTGTTCTGACTAAGGTACACACAAAACTAGCCAGCTATTTTGTTTTACTTTTTCTCTGACTCGGTATCTATATGACCCTATATATCCTGCTGAGTGTGGGCTGAAAGGCCAGTGCATTATGGATGCAGAAATATCACTTGAGGCAAATAATGGTTAAATGTAGTGTAGTGGCAAAAAATAAGAAGCAACCCTTGGTAAGGAATTTTTGACTCACATTAGAGTTCACTTTGTTCACAGGAATACCACCTGTAGCTCTGACAACAATGGCTTATAGATAGTAGGAAAAGCCTTGGTTTGTCAATATCATTCTGAATTGCATGGGTATGATAGTAGAAATGACCAAGGTCAAGGTATGACAGTGATGGGCAAACACAAATTTGATGAAGCTAGTGAGCCTTCCTAGCGTAAACATAGCTACCTACTCTCTTTGCCTCTTTGGTATTGTAATAAATAGTTAGTAGCCATCACTCCCAGGCTTATTACTGCTTCTTAGACTGTACCAAAGATCTGGAATCAACCTACACATTCATCAGTGGATGAATGGATAATGAAACTTATGAAGAAAATTTTGTGTATATACATATGAATATTACATAGCTCTAAAGAAAAATGCAATGACAAACTTGAAGATAAATATATATGTGGGTAGAGTGTAAAATATAGAGGATAGAAAAGGAACATTGAAGTGTTAGGAGATGAGGAAGGACTAATGTAGGCAATAGACATGATTCATGAGAGAAGGTATAATTCTCATTGATTTTCTAGTTTTAAATCTATGATGTATTTTTGCATGTTTTAATGGTGGATATGTGTATATGATATTTTTGATAGTGAAATTATAAATTATGATGTGGGGGTCCAAGCTTAAGAATGCCTGCTCTAACTGGATGTTCATTAAGATGTATAGCATTTGAGTCTATTAAAGTCTAATTCCTATTTAAGAATTTTTGTTGATTTTTTTATGAGAAATGTAATTAATTATCAAATAGTCATCTAAATCAGACTCCAGACTCTCAAATTCACTCAATCGTTAACCTTCTCTCTTTTCGCTCTGCCTTAAAAATCATTTCCACGTTTTCAGGTAATCATCCCCAAACAGTTGAGTTAACCTTAACCTCCTTCTCAGATCCACCTCTGCTGGATGTGGTCCAAGTTCTGTATGACTGAATCCACAGTCTTTCCCCCTCTACCCATTTGCCTTCCATACCCATACTTGTTATCATTTCTCATCTAGGCCTTTATTATCTCATTATTGACCCTGATGCAATAGTACTCACCTCATAATCTATATGAAATTTAGCCACCAACATTTTTGGTGTTCTTTTTAAATGCATTCCTGAACCATTTCTTTGGTCAAATTAGTCTAGGCTTTCACATTTTGAGTGTATAAAAACCACACCTTATAAAACATGCATGATCTCACTTCCTGGACCCTCATAATCACTTTCTTACCTCAATTTGCTTCAGACACCCTGATTTCTGCAATGTCCCTAACACTGAACATGATCCTGCTAAAGAGGAATTAACACTTCCTGTTATCTTGACCCTTAACAACTCATGCCATAAGATCATCCTGGATTCTTGGACCTCTTCCTCTGGGACGATACTCAGCTGTCACCTTATTAACTGGCTGACGTTTCTTAGCTCTACATTATTTTTCTCCATTGCATAAACCAATATTATAGCATTTACGTACCCTTGGTATCTAGAACAGTGCAAAGAACAAAAACTGTCCAACAGATATTAACTAGATTAACTGATTCATTTTAAGAGTAAAAAAATCTGCAAATCGTATTAAATGATGAGGGTGAGGGGAGTGGTTAAGTAGGAAAGAGTGGAGAGCAAGGACCAACAGTCAGATCTGTGTGGAGTCTGCTCAGGGGCACTAAAGGGAAAGGAAATAGCAGGTAATTTTCACTTGCTTACTCAGTGAGAGGCACTCTCTCTAAATACATGGTCAATTCTACCCCACGAGATAAAGACTGCTATTACTTTATTTTCAAAGATGAGAACTTCACTGTAGAGAGAGATCAAATCACTTGTATATGTTCTTTATGAGAACCTGCCAAACATGGAGTTTCAACTAAAGCAACGTGTTTCTGGATGCTTCTTTGGAATGCTGTAAGGTAGAAGTGTTCAGACTTAAGTATTTAATTCTGGCATTATTTTAGTCTTTTTGTAATGGATCTCGTTGAAGATTTAGTAAGTCTGTAAAACTAATAGTAGATTATAGAGTAAACTATATATGTATATTTAAGCACAATATATAACTAGTTTATGAGTATTCACTTTGGTCATGTATATTCCTCCCAGTGAATATTATTTTAAACTAATGCATATGCCTAATTTTCTCTACATAATCCATGGTGTATGGTAAGACCAGATTGACTATTTCATATATGATTTAACTAGCTAGAACTGTTTCATGAGAATGGTATCTGTGACTTAAGTCTACTAAGTTATCACATAGAATGAGCATGCTGAATATCCATGGAGAGGCATAGAGATCATGCTATGATTTCATAATATGTATATACATGGTTACTGTGCAAGTAGGTTTGGACCAGTAAACATGTCCACTTTTTATGCAAAAGGTATCCAGTTTAGGAGTCTGGGAAGAAGAATCAATGGTTAAAGTATTTGTAATGTTCATGAGAATTTGAGTCCAAACACACCTAAAAATTCAAACCCCAGCACCCACAAAAAGATGGGTGTTGAAGTATGCATCTATTAAGCCCATGATGGTAAGGTAGGTAAAGGTGACTTGCTGTCCTATGGACATAAATCTGTGAGCTCCAATCTGAAACCTGAAGGTTCAAAAGACATTGAGAAAGATATTCCTATGCCAAATTCTGACCTCTGTACAAGTACGTGGAAGAAAAATTTTCCAGTTATTTAATAATAAGGCAAAAGCTCTTTTCATCACTCCGTCACATTGTTTTTGACCCTCTCTTTATTCCCTCATTTTTTTCACTCACCATATACACATAAAATACAATATTGTAATGTGTAAAAATGAATACATCAAATGGCAAAGGATAATGAAATTAAGTGCAAGTGTGAATGTATACAAAGGTCAACAGATCTCATTACCTGGACTACATCAATAGACATTTAATGTTAGTGGAATGTTTGTGCTCTGGGCATGTGAGTTTTATTAAATGAATATGAGTTCCATTGTTGCATTTTCCATTGCACATTGAAAGTGGAAAATTCTAGAATTTTCCTTTGGATCTTGACAGCAATCTACTTTGAATTGTCTTGGGGCTGCCTCTTCAACCAGTTCTCTCTCTCTCTCTCTCTCTCTCTCTCTCTCTCTCTCTCTTCCTTTCTGTCTATAACTTTTTTTGTGATAATACTTCTCATGTCATCCTTTGTGGTCAATAAATTTAAAACAAAATCTGAACAAAGCTTTTGTGAGGGCTAATTTATAAGCCATCTGTACAACATATTAGTGAATATTTTAAGCTCTGAAGGGCTTTTACGAAATATAAGATCTTAATGCTAACATTGTTATTGTATTAAAAAGTACTGTTCTGTAAACTTCAACTCCACAGCTGTATGAAACTTCTTTTGCTTTATTTTTTTGGTTTAGAAATTTTATTGCACCATGACATCTATGTTTTATGATCATGCATTTTGAAACATGGTTCAGTTAGGTCTTGTTACTTCCTTTGGTTAATAAACAGAGAGATGAAAATTGAGTAGCTGAATGAACCCCATGCCTACCATTCCTGTGACTTGAGTCAACCACCTGGCCAACTTCAAAGGACCTTGATCTGTGTCACAAATGCATTACCTTGCAGATTAAATAACAAGTAACTGCAAGTGATTTGGAAGGGCAGCTCTATTTGACTTTGTGGTGTTATTGGCCCCCAAAGCTTCTCTGAAGCCTGAATAGAATCTAGCATTTGGACAATCACCTTAGTTTTGACTTGTGGGAGAAAGCAATGAAAAGAAATGTCCAAACCCTTGAATTTTATGTAGACTGGATAACAATTTCGTAATTTGAAGTTTTTCTTTATTAGAGTAATGAATAGTTAAGTGAAGCTATTATACTTTATTTATTATTTTAAATTTTATACTTACTTATTATTTTGGCATAAAATTTTATTATTATGTTTTACCCTTAAAATATGGAGTGTGGTAAGGGGGTAGAGTCTAATGGTTTTGGATGCCCAAATCTGGTTCCTGTTTTCCATGTATACTTGGTGAGCTTTGTCTGAAGGGTGTATTATAAGTGAGGATACGTAGAGCAGAAGGAGGCAGGCTGCAACCTAATAACAAATATCAATCTGTTAAAGGCCTTTTAAAATTTATTTAATAAAATTATATGAATTTTCTTAACACTCAGCTCTATGATATAGGTTGTAAGAAAAACTTGTTAAGAGGAATAGTTATTTAACAAATTATTTATTCTTCTATTTTGTGAACAAGAGAGTTTCCTTTGTTGTCTCCAATACCCTTAGGTGGGATACTCATTCTTCACTCTGCTCATCATGTCTTGAACTCTTCAGTTTGTGTGGCTTTTCCATTTTTTTCTAAATGTTACAAAATCAAAATTTTATGTCATTTATTGGATTACTTTTACTCTATTTTCTGATATAAAATATTGATTTCACAAAATTATTGTTTTAATTAACTTCTACTCATCAATTCAGCATCCATTATCATCAATATCACAAAGTCTTTTCACTGTGGGCATGAGAACATAAAATTTCAAATGAGTAGCTCTCCAAGTATTTCAGCTTAAGGAATGTTCTCTCTCTGGTTGTTTTGTTTTGTTTGTTTGTTTGTTTGTTTTTGTTTGTTTGTTTGTTTGGAGCACTTTTCTGGGCCACAGTGAAAGACTTCACTGGAAAATTCAATTCTAAATGATCAAACATACACACACACACACACACACACACACACACACGGATACATACATATACGGTATCATTATTAAAAAAGTCTGTATCACGTTCCATAGGATGTGAAATTTTATATTCAGGTTCACTTGTAACCTACAAAAGCTCTTCTTAATACCCTTCATAAAACCCAATGTTTTTACAGCGTAGAAAAATAGAAAAAAGCAAGAGTATGCATTAGGTCAATTTTCAGTTTGAATCCTGTTTTGTGTCTCTGTCTAACACTGTTGTGTGTCCTCAGGCAATTTATTTAATCCTTCTTAGCATCTTCTCCTCATCCTATAATGGGAGTGGTAATAAGCACTCTGCAGGGAGCTGAGATTGCTAAATATTTAATCACATCTCTTCCTAATGATGGAGAGGTACTGAAATTAAAACTTGTTAATGCATTCTTTGAGTAATTGTTTCTTTTTTTCCAAAGAAACGATTGCAGATAGATTGTAAACTCTACTAAACTCAACGTAAGATCTTTTTGGTTCATATAGCTGCTTAGCTTTTCTCACGCATGGCTGTATTATTGCATATTTGATTTGGACTAGGGTGATTGCCCTCCTTAAGAGGGTATGGGTTTGATATTTGGTGATTCATAGAGGAAAAAAATCCCCATTTGCAAGCATCATTAGACATGATTTTCTCAAAGCCACGTATTTGTCCATTTTACTTGTAATTGCTTATAACAAACCTCTGTAGAATACCAATGAGTTTAAGTGCCATCAGACTTTCTCAGTGGCCATGTCTGTATTATGGACTGTTGAAACTAGTAATGAAAGTAGATTTACCAAATTTGTGCCACAGAGCAGCATTCACCACTTATTCTTTCAGACTCCAACCAGAAATTGTAGGTCCTAAAACATTGGCTGCCTCAATATGAAACAGCCACCTTTGGAAATCAAGGTGTTGACAAATTAACTGCCACCATGGCAGTTAGTACATGTGACCAGGAATACAGTTTCTGGACCCATAATAAGTGATATTTAAGAAAAATACAAGCAAAACACATTTTTAAAAATTGGGTAAAATTAAAATGTGCCAGTGAGTTGAGTGTGAGGATTGGGTAGGTCATTATTTTCTCCTTTTTTCCTTCACCTTAATCTCCAACAGAAATATTTATCATTTTTGTCTGTTAAATGTGGACTTCAAAACAAATAATTATGTAAGAAGTGCACAGGCCAAGAAGGGCTCTTGTGGGAGTTGATGGAGAAGGCTCCCTCATGAGCAGGGAAGCCCTGTTAATGCCCAAGCTGGATGAACCTGTGGTTGGTGTGTTGTGCTTCTTGTTTATGTCAACAGCCCGTCAACAACCCATCAGAAGATACTCTGGGGTAAGCTAAGGATCACTGATACCCACGCAAAAACATGTAGTACTACACTGTAATAGAAAGCAGGCTTCTAACTCTCCAGAAAGAATGTATACTCAAAAATATTAAAGATCTTTATGTGGAAATGCCATTCTTTAAACTGAGTCCCTTCCGGAAACACATATCCACTTGGGTGTTATGTAACATAAGAACAGTTCAGACTTGAAGAGATGGTTCGAGCAGTTTAACGTGGGGAAAGTGGCAAACTCTTGATGTCTAGACTTGAAAGAGTACAGGTACAAAAATATACCGTGATCAAAGATTGCACAGCATTGTTCTCAATAGGAAGAAAGTTCAACTAAAGAAATAGTTTACAGGTATTTATAACTCAATGATTTAAAATACTTTTCTCTATATAACAATGCCTTTAATGTTTCATTAACTGACAAATGCAAGGTAGGGTAATACACTTAGTAAATTCTGAATATTGACTATCTCTTTATTATTATTTGTGTGTATAGAGAATAATGTACTGCCCTGAAGATAATAGCAAGTTTTAATTCACTTATGTGACAATCATCATATAAACTGGAAGAATATACATCCGTTTGTCCCCAGGTCATCATTACTAGCAATACTAGTCATAGTGCTTACACTAACTATAAGTAAATCATTTTCTTTCCATTTATAAAATTCTGCAGGTTTAGAATACTCACTTCTAAGCATTCAACTGTCAGTGCTAAGGAATATCATATATTAAAACTGACTTTTTAATCCATTGATCTAAGCAGGAATCTGTTTTCACTGATGTCAGTAAGAGAGAACTACTGGGTTCTCCTTTCTGAACCTCCCCCTCTCAATAAACTGTTTTTATAAGTCATAAACACTTCATAGCATCTTTCACTATTAAAACTTTTACTCGCATTCCAGTGCTTAGATCTGGTGAATTTTCTGGTGAACATTGTGCTGTAATAACAGAATGCTAAGAGAATAAAGACTTACAGAGAAAGTATTTTGGAACAAAAAGAGTTTTAGGGACATCCCTGCATTCTCTCCTTGGTCCTGATGCAAGCTCCCATCCCACATAGTAGAGTATACCACAGTGAATTATCTCAGGTGGTGACAGAGACATTTCTTGTGACTTCCGACTGCAATGTAGACAGTGTGGCCTGAGTGGAAAACCTCGTTTTGGAAGCAGAGAGAACTCAGAGAACCTTTTTCTTGTTGAACATAACTGTCTGTTCCCCATGTTCCCTTGTGTATACCAAGCTATCACTGAGTTCCCAAACATTTGCCATTCATTCTCCCACAAGGATAACTGCTCCGAGTTACCACTAATGCTGTTTCCATGAGACCTTGAGAATCTAGTAGCTTCCTGGGAGAAATTCTAACATTCAGATTTCTCTTGGTGAAAGCATGTGGTACTGTTTCTGGAGAGAACCACACAGGACAGCACTTGTGTGTTTCCTGTCTTCCCAGCTTGCTGACTTCTACATTGTCTCAAACACAACACTCTATTTTTAAGTTTTCTACTCTATGCATTTGATAGTTCATTCTTCTCCCTGAAATATTCTTTCCTTTGCTACTTCAGTGAAGATACTAATAATTTTTATATCAAAATTCTTTTAGCAAGCTACTTCTATCATTTTAGACCCATTGTAACAACAAGCCATTCATCCTTCCATTTTTGATTTAACCGTGTTTCATATTTATGTGAGCAAATGTATACAGATATTTATATTAATTAACTATAATTAATTTATAATAAATTTGTTGATACCATAGGATTTTCTTTTTCTATTTTCTATAGCATAGTAAATTATAAATTTTATTATATGTTTATAATCTTGAGTCCCTGTTCTACAATTTATAATGGAGTCAACAGAAACAATGATCTGTTTTAGAGAGGCCTGTAACCCTTAGAGGGCCTTCTACTATACTTTCTTTGTCTCCCTTTCCAACCATGTTCTGTCTAGTTTTTCCTTATGCCCAAGCCTGCACATAATTTTTATTTTACTTATTTTTAAAGATAATCCCATTAGCTCAATGGCCTGACAATTCCATCCCATTCAACTACTAATTCTTAATTGTTCTTTTAAAACTTCAATCAAGTGTCCCATGGAAGCCTCTTGCTAGTGAAGAGCATCTGTCCTTTGAGAGTGCCTGGACATTATACAGTCAGGGCAAGCATTTTACTTCATGCTATTCAAAAGCCCAATGAGTCTTGATGTCTGTCATCCCCAGTGGACAGGAACATTTTCAAGAAAAGGGACTGCACTGTATCTATCTCTTCTCTGAATTTCTCATATGTAGTACAGACTTGTCATGTGATGAATGTGAAAAAAAAATAAATCTGACCAAATTTAGGTGTGAAGGATTAGGTTCTCATTTTGCAAATGCATGCTGTTTTAGACAATATAGTTTATATTATCCAAGTCTCAACTTTAGCAATGTCCTTAAGTGGGTTATTAACAATGGCCTGTAAGATAAATAAAATATTTTAAAAACTACCAAATGTAACCCATCAAACTTCTGGTTTGATGACACAGAAATAACCAAGGATCATTGATTTTTATCATACAGTGAATATGTTCACTGTTCAGACAATTAAAGATGAGCCCAGTGTGAGTGATGCTGAGCCCATTGTGAGTGATACTGCTTAGCGAAAGACTATCTTTTCCTGGTCCCAGTGCTAGGTAAACCAATTGCCTTATTTTTGTCTCCATAAGTAAGGAGATCAATAACATCTTTTCCAGCTTGTTTTAGAGAAAGCAGAGAACACATCTGTGTATGAATTTTCTAAGTTGTCAAGGTGCTCATGTGAGAACCATGGATTCAGAGACAAGGACCTGAAAGGGAAAATGAAGAGGAGTTTGTCACATGGAATCATGAAGCAGCATAAGCAAGCAGCGTTAATGAGTAATATGATGGAGCCATTTCTTTGTTTTCTTTTTCTTTTTAATTTTTATTTTATCCTTTATATTTTATTAGATATTTTCTTCATTTACATTTCAAATGCTATCCCCTTTCCCAGTTTCCTCTCTAAAAATCCCCTCTCCCCTCCCCTGTACCCCTGCTCCCCAACCCACCCACTCCTGCTTCCTAGCCCTGACATTCCCCTATACGAGGGCATAGAATTTTCACAAGACCAAGGGCTTCTCCTCCCGCTGATGGCCGACTTGGCCATCCTCTGTTACATATGCAGCTAGAGACATGAGTCCCACCACGTGTTTTCTTTGATTTGTGGTTTAGTCCTAGGGAGCTCTGGGGGTACTAGTTACAGAGGAATAGATACAGAAAATATGGTACATTTATACAATGAAGTATTACTCAGCTATTAAAAACAATGAATTTATGAAATTCTTAGGCAAATGGATAGATCTGGAGGATATCATCCTGAGTGAGGTAACCCAATCACAAAAGAACTCACATGATATGCACTCACTGATAAGTGGATATTAGCCCAGAAACTTAGACTACCCACGATACAATTTGCAAAACACTTGAAACTCAAGAAGAAGATAGACCAAAGTGTGGATACTTAGATCCTTCTTAGAAGGAGGAACAAAATACCCATGGAAGGAGTTACAGAGACAAAGTTTGGAGCTGAGACTTAAGAAAGGAACCTCCAGAGACGTCCCCACCTGTGGATCTATACCATAAACAACCACCAAACCCAGACACTATGGCAGATGCCAACAAGGTTTTGCTGGCAGGACCCTGACATAGCTGTCTCCTGTGAGTCTTTGCCAGTGCCTGGCAAATACAGAAGTGGATGCTCACAGTCATCTATTGGACAGAGCACAGAGTCCCCAGTGAAGAAGCTAGAGAAAGTGCCCAGGGAGCTGAAGGGGGTCAGCAGCCCGATTGGATGGAGCCATTTCTTATGAACTGAAAACTTTCTTCTGCATGTCCTTAAAACGCAGAAAGCTAAAGAAACTTACAAGGCTCAGGAAACTTAGAAAGTTACAGAAGTCTCAGGCTCCTTGCTGGAGTAGAAACGTTTCTTCAGTAGTGCTGTCATCAAGTTAGGAAGGGAGCTCCAAGTGTGGTGCTATTAGGAGTTACCCATGCTGGTGATTCAGTTTTACAGTGGTAGGACCTTTCATGATGCCTTACTTACTGTTTCCATTGATGTAAACAGATACCATGACCAAGGCAACTCTTACAAAGGGCAGCATTTAACTGGGGCTGGCTTCCTACCTCTGAGGTTCAGTCCATTTTCACAAAGTTGGGAAGCATAGCAGGATGTAGGTAGGTATGTTGCTGGAGGAGCATTGAGTTCTACATCTTGTCCCAAAGGCAAACAAAAGAAGACTGGCTTCCAGGCAGCTAGGAAGAGGCTCACCTCCAGTTACATGCTTCCTTTAACAAAGCTACACCTATTCCAACAAGTCCATACCTCCTAATAAAGACCCTCACTCCCCAGGCCAAGTATATTCAAACCTCCCACAGATGACCCAATAGTTCTTAAACCTAGGGAACTTCATTTTAATGATCATTAAAACTGACCTCAAAGAGTATCTCTTGAGATTACTGTCTCTTGTAAATGTAGATATAAAATGCAGACACTTATATGTGGAAGGGAAGTGAAGTCAAAGTTCATTAAATAAAATTGTTGAAAAGTTTGAAACTAAAGAAGGTAGAGGGAGAGTAGATGACATAATGATTTAATCAAGGTCATTGGAACAGGGACTTTGTAATTCTGCCTTTGAAGTCTTGTTTGCAGTGCAGTATCTGATGGGAAAATGGCCTCCTAGACGGAGCAAGTATGTCCTCTACAGGTATACTTCCATCAATGATCAAATAATCAGTAATCAAATGCCCTTGTATGAGTGGACTGGAGCTTTTTGTTTCTGACATCTATTTGGGGGTCATATTTTACATTCATATTCACTTAATTTTATTACTGAATAGTTTGCCATAGTTTGGAAAATTACATTTATTGAAGATCCATGTGAATACTAAGTTTAACTTTACATTTATCTTTTACTTAGTTGAAAAATCACTAAATTGTATTCACTTAACTCATTTCTCTACTGTTACTATTATGATTTGACTATCAGGGATTTTTCATAACTTCTTTGAAGTTTCTTAGTCATTGTTGAAAATAATTTCTTACAATTGAAGAGCAATACATTTTCCTTTTCTTGCATTTACCTGACTTATATGTCAGCCTAGCACTGCCTTTCAGGATTTTTGAATATTTTAGCTATAACAGTCACAGAAATTCTGAACTAATGGTGACGTTTTCACTTGGGTTGAGGGTAAAGCATATGTTCAATTATACTGTGATTAAATGTGATCCACAAGGACTTGTATAATATTCTTTTATTCTCTCTAATTTAGCTAGCAAATAGTGTATCCAGCATGTCAGGATTGAAGTATACCAAGCAGCAGACATAGTTGCTTCAGCTGGGTGGTCATCCTGTTCCTGTCAGAGATGGAACAACAATATGAACTAACCAGTATCCCCAGAGCTCATGTCTCTAGCTGCATATGTAGCAGAAGATGGCCTAGTGAACCATCATTGGGAAGAGATGCCCATTGTTCTTGCAAATTTTATATGACCCAGCACAGGGGAAGGCCAGGGCCAAGAAGTGGGAGTGAGTGGGTAGGGGAGCAGGGAGTGGGGAGTGTATAGGGGACTTTTGGGATAGCATTTGAAACGTATATGAAGAAAATATCTAATAAAAAATGGAAAAAGAAGAATAAGTAGAATAGACTACTAAAAAGTATTTTATTAATATAAAACTAATGTGTAAAATTTTCAACTTGATGTTATAATTGCTTATTTTAACTTCATAAGAAGATATGTCGGAGTATAAATAAATCAAAGCATAAAATTAAAAAAAAGGGGGGGGGGAATCACGAAGTCAATGTTATAGAGTTTGTTCTTCTTGTAGAGACTGTAAGGAGAACATGCACCACTTCACTAGAAGTTACCAACATACTGATAGGGGATATTGACAGTCTTTAATGGGTCATGGCATTACCAAAAGAGGATTTCTCCTAGGCATTTTAACTATAACTTTAGAACAAACAGAGATGAATTCTAGGAGGCCACATGGGGATTAAGAGATGGTCACTGTGATTAATACGTGATCACAGTTTCAGTACATTTGAGGTGTGAACTGTGAAGGCTAGTGAGTCATTCATGAGTCAAGTGTAAGTCCATCACAAGAACATGATCTTCAGATAGTTGATTATGAATGACCTGATCTTCCACCAGAGGCATGGAAAAAGAGTATAGAATTGGCACTGAATTCTGCTCCTGCCAAGAAAAAAACTAACAGCTTCTATTAAAGGTTAATGAGAGAAGACAAACAATCACAAGTACACAGATTCCAGTACACACAAAAATGAATTGTTATTGATTTTCCTATTTTCTGAAAAATGAATTAATGAGTCATATATGAAAACTCACTGTGTCTTATATTGTTTACTGTGTGTATGTACACACAAACAGACAAACACACATATGGATATATCCACATATATTTTGGCATTTCCATCTGCTTCCCTTTGCTATTTTTAAAATATGCCTTACTCATCAATATTTAAAACTTATTCTCAATTTCAATGATGTAATAAAAATAAGTTTAAACTTATATCATTAGTTGGAGTAGTAGTTTGAGATTAAAAATATTATTGGAAATTGGAGAATATGCCCTATATTAAGTGACAGATGATACTTCAGATTTGCACAGATAATATCAAGGAAAAGAGTACTAAAATGTCCATATAAACCAAATGAAATAGCGATGGAATAATGCTAATGTCATATTGAAGTACTGTGCTTCAGCTTCATGATGTATAAACACGCTTATTGAAAAGTTTCTTATAAGTACATAGAATGGTATATTATTCTTTTTATTGTTTCCTGCAGAGTGTAATAGATCTTTTTAAAAGCCTTTGAAGTATAAGTTTTTAAAAAATGAATACATTTTAATGAAATGATTACTTGCAATTTAAAATTCCTTCAAACTCATTATACCTAATTAGAGTATATTTTATAAATTCAGGTATACATTTTATCTTCTACTTCTATTAATTATGAAGATTATTTTAATAAAAATGTTTTAGTAAAGTCTTGATCTATTTTTTATAAAACAAGTTGAAATTGTGTAAAACATACACAGAACTTTGTATATTCTAAAAAATTACGAATTATATCACATAAGCACTGAAAAATGCTATGTAGTCAGCATGCAGATATGTATATACACATGTATGAATAAATAGCAACAGAAATATTAGTGTTCTATAATCATAAGATACTGCTTTTTTGATGAGCATTAGTACAAAAAGTTTAATCTTTGTTTATAACAATGTCTTTTAGATTAATCACTGAGATTTGAGTATAAGATGTACAACTCTGCCATCCGTTAGGGACCCAAATATTCTAGTCAAAGAAGAATCAGAGTAACTGGGACTTTGATACAAAAGCTTCACATGTCTATTAATTATAAGACTATATCAATATTTAAAAGCATATCAATACTTTTGAGTCAAATATGAATTGTGAAAGCCACATTTAGTCAATATGAAAACCAGAATAGCTACGTAAAATGTGATGAGATATTAAAATATACAAAAAGCGTTCCCCAAAGGTTTTAGTCTTTAAAAATGTTTGAACAAGTTTTACTGAAGAAAATGCCAAGACAACAGGAGCTGTCTTATAGATTCTGCTTCCCAGTATTAAAATAAAATTAAGTTTTGAACATTCTCATATCAGATTGGTTTGAGTTAAATGATTAAAAATAACTGGGTAAAAGAATGAGCATACATATACTAAAATTCATACATCTAAATCTATCTGTATCTGTACCTGTACATGTACCTGTACCTGTACCTGTACCTCTATCTCTATCTCTATCTCTATCTATCTATCTCTATCTCTATCTCTATCTCTATCTCTATCTCTATCTCTATCTCTATCTCTATCTCTCTATCTCTATCTCTATCTCTATCTCTATCTCTATC
>NC_034593.1:3119342-3123898 GCF_900095145.1 Mus pahari | reverse complement strand
TCTATCTATCTATCTCTATCTCTATCTCTATCTCTATCTCTATCTCTATCTCTATCTCTATCTCTATCTCTATCTCTATCTATCTATCTCTATCTCTATCTCTATCTCTATCTTCTATCTCTATCTCTATCTCTTTCTGTATCTGCATCTCTATCTTTATCTCTAATCAATATATCTTAGATATATAGTGGAAAGTCATAAATATTATCTGAGTTTGTTTGCATTATGATTTAATAGTGTTAGTTCAATTTTGCAGGTAAAATTAAAAACAAACTAATGTGACAATAATTTAAAAGATGAAACAAAAATTACTTAGGAATATTTAAAATCCAAGTGGAACCTTGAAACTCCAATTATAATTTGTGTTTTTTTCTTCTTGTTAGGCTGCCATATCTATCACACATTTGTTTTAAAGATGTAAAATGGCTGTCCTTTTAGACTGTCAACATCCACAATTACTTCAAAATGCCTATTGATGAAGGTAAACTCTAGAGTCAAGGAAAATAAATTCTTAGGAAACTCTGTGACCTGTGTGCCACATAGATATGATGAAAAATTGAATGGGATCAAATGAATTCCTTCATTATTGACAATTTGAATTATGAGATTGTTTCCTTCTCTTATACAAGGACAGATATGTTATCTTACATTTTAACTGTTGAAGCAAGGCTTTAAGTCCTGGTGGATGTTGCTTCCTTTAAAAAAAAATTACTTCCAAACAAAGGTGTTCAAGAATGGTTAATCTGAAGGGTCTCTATCTTGGGATTTAATGCATACATGTCTCTCTCTTTGTTTGAGACAGTGATTTTTGTTTTCTATGAACAAAACAGCTATAACTGAAGGAATGCTGAATGTGCCCTAAAATAATATCATTTGAGCCAAAAGGAATAAAATAAAATTGGGTGGGAAGCTTTATATTACAAAATGATAGTGGCAGTTATAACAATAATGACTCTGCTTTACATATGGTATCCATTAGGAAAATAGATTTTTAAATAAGCAGCACATATATTAGAAACTACATTTTCTTTGCAACATATAACAATAAAAATATGAGCAATAAGGAATGACTAGGGATGAAATATTGTTAGCAATACACTTAGTTATATATTTGATAAAGTCTTGCCATTTTGCCTTGCCTTCATTTTACACAATTGTTCACAAGAATAGCTTCATTTTAAGTCTAAAAACTCAAGTCTCATAATTAATATTCTCATCATTGATATTTTCTGTCCAAAATTTAAGAAATTTACATAGCTATACAGAGAAACCCTGTCTTTAAAAACCTAACCAAACCAACCAACCAACCAAACAAACAAATTCAAAAAAGCAATTTAGATAGCAAGTGAATTTTAATCTGATAACCAAATCTATCCTCAAAAAGTTAAATAAAGCTCTTATCAATGTAATTGTTCAGTGAAAAAGTAAACTAAAACTTCAGTGCAAAAACCCAAAAAGTATGCTATGTGCTATGGTAGTTAAATTGGATTAAATTTTTACTCACAACTACAAAGCATTAAATAATTGAATTGTTTGTTAAATCAAAATTTGAACACAAAATATGCTTCACATAACAATTTAAATATTTCCAAGATGAACTCAAGTCCTCAAGTAGAAGTTAATTTTATTAGTTACTCTTCTTGAATAGCAAATGTGACTACAGAAGAATAAATTTTTATTAGGGTTCTAGGGGAAGAGTTCATAATTGTGGGGTGATATATGATAGAAGGTTATTACAGAAGGAAGCTGAGATATCCCTAAGCAAGCCTAGAGCCTATACCAGAATTCAGGCAAGATTATAACCTCCCCACAAGGCGACAGTGTTCCAATATTGTGAGCCTATAGGATGCAGCTGTCAGTCAAATTACCACACTGTAGCTATTATACTGACAGGACCAACGTATCAATGGCAGAACAGCTAGTGAAGTGACATAAGAAAGAGAACAGTCAAGGCCGAATCACCATAAAGTAGATACAGTCATATCCTAAGTAAAGTATCAACCGAACAGAATGAACATAAATCATGCAGATTACAAAGATATCTGTGTTAACAATGTCTACAACTTTAAATAATTTAATTAAATAACCAATTATCTAAACTGTGAAAAATATAATCACTTCAATAATATTAATAAATTAGAACATTCCTTTTGAGAAAGAAATAATTCAATTTTCATGTGATTATAATGTTAATTCTTTTTTAACTAATTAATTATGTTTTGTACACCCCATATTTTATCCCCCATCCACCCTCCAATTGTTCCACATCCCCTATCTCCACACCACCCCACTGGACCTCTAAACTCCCTGGGGCCTCCAATCTCTTGAGGGTTAGGTGCATCATCTCTGAATGAACACAGACCTGGAAGTCCTCTACTCTATGTGTATTGGTGGCATCAAATTAGCTGGTGTATGCTGTCTGTTTGGTGGTCCATTGTTTGAAAGATCTCTGGGGTCCAGATTAGTTGAGACTGCTGGTCCTCCTACAGGATCACCTTTCTCCTCAGCTTCTTTCAGCCTTCCCTAATTCAATAATAGGGATCGGCTGCTTCTTTCCATTGGTTGGGTTCAAATATCTACATCTGACTCTTTCAGCTGTTTGTTGGGTTATAATGTTAATTCTTAAAACATCAATAAACATATTTTTACTGTGCAATGATAAAAACAGAATAAAGAATATTCTACAGTATGATACATCATAGGAAAAGTCATGTAGATTTCTTACCTTTGACTGTAAGGTATTTGTAAAAAATTATTTATTTATACATTAATGTGTTTTTGGTTTTTAGCTAACAAAATTTTTACTGTTTTCAAATTCAATTTTTATCTTAATCAAACTTGTTAAATGTTCACCAATTTATTATTTTAATAACTGTAATGTAATGAGATCAAGGGTTTACAGCTTGGTTTGTTGAAATGCTTTTGAAACCCAGCACTCAGAAAAGTAGATGTCTCCTATGTGTCCCTTACGAAATCATTTCCATACAAAGAAATACATCTGAATGACAATCTGAGAAATTATCAATTGACTTTAACTTCTTCTTTATTCTCTCTTGAGCATCTTAATTCTATGACACTTCCTGTCCTTCCAGACACCAATGAGAATGAACTGTAGTGCTCAGTCCTGGAAACTCGTCTTCTGCTTGTTCCTTAAGTGGGCAATGGCTAGGTAATTCATGGTGCCATCACGATGTTGTAATGCAGTGTGGTGACAAACTAAATTGCATCATGAGAGTCATAGCACCAAGGAAGAGTCTAGGTGTCCAGAAGGTTCCAGAGTGTGTGAAATACAACACCTCTGTAACATGCCACTGATGTGTGAATCCCTTGTGCCTATATACTGTGAATGCAATTTCTGAGTCAATCTTTTACATTCTCTATATCTTCTGCACTCACTCAGTTCTATCCCTGTAACCCCACTGTTCCAGAATCTCCACCTAACTTCTCGTTCAATAATTTTCAATTTAGAAATTATCATTATCCTGTTAGCTTTTTATTCTTTGTATTCAATATAAAGTTTCGTTTTAATAATATTCATCTATCATAAGTGAATTTTTCAAATGCTGCATTTTTTTAGCCTGTTGCAATGATTCTATGGACTTTGTTTATTCTGAGAGTAATTATATTTGTTGTCTAATAATGCAACTTTTAAAAAGTTTTTAAAAATAATTATTTTTATCAGCAACTGTGTGTTTATCCTTGACTGCTACCTGCCACCTGGGGAAACCTGATAGAGAATAGAGACGCATGAAATCTTTTCTCTTCTAGAAGCAGAATGCCTAGGTGGTAGTTCCCTAAATCTGGGCTCCCTCTAAACCTCACCAGTTTCTCATGGTGCCCTTGTGCCCTTCCTCAGAATGTCTGAAATCAATTCAATTACCAGAAATGCTTGGCCCAAGTCCTGTGTTTGTCCATGTGTATGAGTGTATGCACACACACACACACACACACACACACACACACACACATACACAAGTGTGCCCATACAGAGATGGGGAAGAATGCAAGAAGGGAGGGAGGGAGGGAGGGAGGGAGGGAGGGAGAGAAACAGAAAGATAATATTTTCTATGTGGCACATCTTATTCAGTATGATTCTTCCTACTTCAAAATGAAGCCCTGTCATGGAGATATAAATTTCCTGTGACCATATAACCCATTTATGGAATGATTTACATGCTAAAAATAGCTGATTTAACTATGCAGTGGTTCATATTTAAATAAGTAGACTAATTCAAACTTATTCTTCAGATAAACTTTAGGAAAAATGCAAAGGATTCCATTTTAACCATAAATAGCTATCATTTTTTAGTTATTAAGAATTAACAATGATAAGTAATAATAAGTAGTAATAATAAGTAATAATAATAATGAGAAGAAGGAGAAGGAGAAGGGGAGGAAGAAGAAGAAGTAGGAGGAGGAGGAGGAGGAAGGAGAAGGAGAAGGAGGAGAAGGAGAAGGAGAAGGAGAAGAAGAAGAAGAAGAAGAAGAAGAAGAAGAAGAAGAAGAAGAAGAAGAAGAAGAAGAAGAAGAAGAAGAAAAGAAGAAAAGAAGAAGAA
>NC_034593.1:3099222-3118612 GCF_900095145.1 Mus pahari | reverse complement strand
AAGAAGAAGAAGAAGAAGAAGAAGAAGAAGAAGAAGAAGAAGAGACCCATTTAACCAGTTGACTCTATTTCTGGATTCTCTCCAGCCAACTTTTGAAAGGAAGAACTAGGTGGTTCCATTTTAATCTAAAGATGAAACATTTTAAATATCATATAACTCCCTTTCTTCTTGGCTTGTATGTGCAACTTCTTGGTGACTTTGTTCTGTAGCGCCAGTGTGGCGGGATAATTACCATTTCCGTAAAACTGCTCCTCTCTCTTGTGTTCTAGAAACATTCTTTAGTTTGGAACACTTCATCTTTTCAACTGTTTTCCAAGGCAATTTTTAGTTGAAGACAACTACAAATAGCTCTCATGACCGCCACGTTTGCTCCAAGGAGAACATGCTATCAGGAAGGAGTGCTTTCTTAACTGCTGTACATTCCTTTTCTTTGCCATCTCAAGTCAATCACACACTCAGGATTTGCCTTTAACAGTGGAGCACCTGTCCAAGTCTTCCCATGCGCAGAGAATCTCAATACTAGTTTTTCTGAATGCTTTATTTTCTTCAAGTTTCTGTTATTTTCACAAGGGATCCTAACAAGTATTTCTTTTTCCTTTTCCTTTTTCTTTTTAAATTAGATATTTACTTTATTTACATTTCAAAGGAGGTCCCCTTTCCTGGTTTCCCCTACAAAAACCCCCTATCCCCTCCCTGCTCCCCCTGCTCACCAACCCACCCAAACCTGCTTCCTGGCCCTGGCATTCCCCTACACTGGGGCATAGAGCCTTCACAAGACCAAGGGCCTCTCCTTCCATTGATGACCAACTAGATCATCCTCTGCTACATATGCAGCTGGAGCCCTGAGTCCAAACACGTAGTCTTTTGTTGGTGATTTAGTTCCCTGTGAGCTCTGGGACTAAATCATAGTTTCACAGTTCATATTGTTGTTCCTCCTATGGGGCTGCTAACCCCTTCAGCTCCTTGGTTCTTTCTCTAGCACCTTCATTAGGGACCCTGTGCTCAATCCAATGGTAGACTACGAGGATCCACCTCTGTATTTGTAAGGCACTGGTGGAGGCTCTCCAGAGACAGCTATAACAGGACTCTGTCAGCATCTGACAAGTATTTCTTAAGAATAATTCTTCATAGCTGAGTAGTACTCCATTGTGTAAATGAACTACATTTTCTGTATCCATTCTTCTGTTGTGGGATATCTGGGTTGTCTCCAACTTCTGGCTATCATAGATAAGGCCGCTATGAATAAAGTGGAACACATTCCCCTGTGTCATAAAGGAGCATCTTTTGGGTATATTCCCAAAAGTGGTATTGCTGGGTTTTCAGATAGATATAATTTTTGAGAAACCTCCAGATTGATTTTCATAGTGGTTGTACAAGTTTGCCATCCCACCAGCAATGGAGGAGTGTTGCTCTTTCTCTACATCCGTACCATCATTTGTTGTTACCTGAGGTTTTGGTCTTAGTCATTCTGATTGATGTAAGGTAGAATCTCAGGGTTGTTTTGATTGACCTTTCTTTGACAATTAAGGACTTTGAACATTTCTTTAGGTGCTTTTCAGGCATTCGAGATTCCTCTGCTACAAATTCTCTGTTTAGTTCTATGTCCCATTTTTTTTTTTTTTTTNNTTGGGTTGTTTGGTTTTTTTGGTGGTTAGCTTCTTGAGTTCTTTAATATATTTTTTGTTTTGTTTTGCTTTTTTGTTTGTTTTGTTTTGTTTTTGGTATGTTATCTTTTTTCATTTTATTTTTTACATTAGATATTTTATTTACATTTCAAATGCTATCCCCTTTCCTAGTTTCTTCTCTGAAAATCCCCTATTCCCCCTTCCCCCTGCTTCCCAACCCACACACTCCCGGTTCCTGGCCCTGAATTCCCCTATACTGGGGCATAGAATCTTCACAAGACCAAGGGCCTCTACTCCCATTGATGGCTGACTAGGCCATCCTCTGCCACATATGTAATATATTTTATATTCTTGTGCTCTCTAATATATTTTGGGTATTAGCCCTCTATCAGATGTGGGGTTAGTGTTTTGCACGCAAATGGATGGAACTAGAAAATATCTTCCTGAGTGAGGTAACTCAGACCCAAAAGTAAATGGATGGTAGGTACTCACAATAAGTGGATATTAGGCAAATAAAAAAAAGTACAGAATACACAAGATAGAGTTTACAGAACTCAAAAAGGTCAACAAGCTAAAGTGTCCAAATGAGGACTCCTTAGTCCCACTTGGGAGGAAGAAGAAAGCAATCACAAGTGGGAAGAGAAGAAGGGGCCTGGGATGGAAAGTGGATGGGGGGTGGAGGGGAGAGGGGAACCTGATATGGGTGAGGGAAAAAGGACTGAAGCCCTGAAGGCCAGCAGAAAGAATGGAAATGGGCAACCTTGGAAGGTAGGAGGTTGAGGGGACCCTGCAGAATGTACAAGAGACCTGGTAGGTGAGAGACTCTCAGGATTCAAAGGGAGGGACCTTAGATGAAATGCCAGACATTAGAGAGACAACTTTTAGAGCTTCCATCAGGAAGACAGGGAATCAAGTAAGGGAGAGGGTTTCCCTCTCACAGTCAACACTGACCCAAAATTGTTCCTGTCTGAAAGAATTATAGGGATGAAAAGGGAAAGGATCCTGAGGGGAAAACAAAGGTCAAGTGACAGACCCAAAGTGGGATCCAGCTCAAGGGGAGGTCCCAAGTCCAGACAGTATTACTGAGGCTTTGGAGCACTCACAAGAGGGCACTCCAGAAGACCCAACAGGCTGCTGAAAGAGTCAGATGCAGATATTTGCACCCAACCAATGAACAGAAGCTGCTGACCCCTGTGGTTGAATTAGGGAAAAGCTGGAAGAAACTGAGGAGGAGGGTGACCCTGTAGGAAGACCATCATTCTCAATTAACCTGGATCCCTGAAATCTCTCAAACAGTGGACCACTGACTAGGCAGCATACACTAGCTGATATGAGGCTACCAACACTTATACAGCAGAGGACTGCCGGGTCTGGGTTCAGTCAGAGAAGATGCACCTAACCTTCAACCTACTGGAGATCCCAGGGAGTTTAGAGGTTTGTATGGGTGTGGGATGGGGAGTGGGGGCATCCTCGTGGAGACAGGAAGATAGGGAAGAGGTATGGGATGTGGAACAGTAGGAGAGTGGATGGGTGAGGGGATAAAATATGGAGTGTAAAATAACCAACCAACCAAACAAATAAATAAATGACAAAGAGAAAAAGAGAATTATTCTTCCGAAACTTGTCTCCTCAATTCTAACTGCAGGTAAAGAAAAAAGGGACAATGGTAGTTCATCCTTTAGAAAACTGTGGTTGTTTTACACTGAAGACCTAACTTTGCATCCTGAAGGTAGGACTTGGTTTTGACAATGACACTTAGTTGCTTCTTCTCAGTCCTCAACTGAAACTAAGACAGGGACTGATTGATATTCATATTTTGTTGCATTTCTCAAAACTTTCACACTACTCTTATCTTCTACATTTCTAGTAAAAAATAGTTCCCTTACTTTTGAGTAATCAGAAGGAATTTCTGCTTGTTTCTCTACATTGTCTTGGTTTATAAAGTATAATTATTAATCATTCTAAGCAATCTAGAGTAGGCATAATACAAGAGTATGTAACCTCTGTCCAAAATCATAAATCACAACTATTTCAGTGTTTTGGAGAGTTTTGTTTTTAATTATATTTATGGTGACCCTATGTAGGTCTCTACACATGTGTTCAGGTGTCCTCAAAAACAAGAATAGAACATCTTATCATAGGAGCCAATGTTGTGGTGGTGTTTAGGCACCAAGTAGTGTGGGTGGTAGGAATAGAGCTGGGGTCCTCTGGATAAACAGTACATGTTTGCCTCAGCAGGTAGATTGTCTTCAGCCAATTTCTCTAGTAGTTTTATTGTTCATAGAATATATTATTATGTCCGTTATTTGTCTGTTCTTTTTATTATAATCAACCATAGATCAATACTTTCAAGTCTTTTGATAAATCCAATTCATTAAATAAACTGTAGTACTATTTGTAGCATATTCCTTTACTTGCTCTCATTTGGTTGTACGTTTTTCATTATTCTGTTTTTATGTTTGTGTTTCTTATATTTTTTATTATGGTATGTTTTGTGTTTTTTGCCTGTTATTCCTCTGTTTTATTTATTTTGTTTTCTAAAGCAAGAGAAAAAGGGGACACAGAGTTGGATGGAAAAGATGTAAAAAGACTAGGTGGAGGAAAAACCACGATCAGAATATATTGCATAATTTATTTCAATTAAAAACCAACTTAAAATATGAAAAAATATGGTTAAGCGCATATCTTATAGAGTAGGCATTATATCTTTCTGTGCTTTAATATCCTGGTGTGGTGATGAATGCTAAAGTAATATGTAGATTTATAAATGTACAGTTGTGTTTGAAAACATTTCCACAAAATTGAAATAAGAAAATACTGAGCACTCACGGCATGGAACACAGCGGAGCATAGACACCTGACCTGGGAAAGCTTGCCAGGCACCCCAGTGGTGTACAGTATCTCCACAGACACATCTTTCTTTCTTCACCCTTAGTCATACATTACATGTAAAATCATATTATTTATAGGAATAACATTGAGATCTCTCAAGTTTGGAATGATGCCAGAATTAGACATTATGTAAGTAAGGGGTTGAAACTCTTCTAGCAATAGTAGAGAATATCATCTCATATGCCTTTGTATTGAACTATTGGTCTTTTAAGAAATTAAGTGAAGACCTTCATGTGTTGCTACACAATCAAATCAAATCAAATCAAAACCAGTGAGCAAGCAAAAGTAAACCAATTTTTAAAAAGTCACATAAATTACACTTATAAGTTATATTACATTTTATTTTTCTTCAGGATTCAGAAGAATTTCTTAATTTTTTCGCCTTTACATTGACACGTGGCTATGCTTTATTATGCTGGTGTACATAGAATGATATTATCAGTGATGTAAAATCTAACATTTCTGACCTCATGAGCATATTAAGCAATGAGATTCATTTTAAACTTGTCTACTTTGAAATCCTTTTATAACAGTGCAAACGACAGAGGACAGGAAGTACATTTCATTTTCAATTTTACTTTTTTTTTTAGGTAGAAGGGAAATATTTATATTCACAATATGGAAAATAATCCTTCCCTTTAGCACTCTGGTGAGTTAAGAAGTTGGTACACAAGGCCTAGATGTCAGTAAGGCCCAAAGAGGCCACTTACCTATTCCTGGAAACAAGGATACTCCAGGAAAGCTGGCAAGTTGCTGTTTCTAAATCCAGCCCCCATTTCATAGAAAAATAATAATGATACCATTAAATTAAACACCTCAAGTCCCCATACTACAGTGCTGAATTGCAATGAACCTGGCTTTGCTGCCTGTGGAGTAATGGCATTCCCCAATCTCATTACTGGAAACCTTGCCTTGTCAGTTAACATTTAGTGAAGCATGCAATTTTGCAGGTAAATTTTTCCTTTGGCTTAAATGCCTAACTATAACAAGTTGGAGTCTTCTTTATCTCTGGTAAGATGGATAGGACATTCATTTCTTTATGCATACTTTGGACAAGTATTTCTGAAGTACTTGCAATATATCAACAGAATGTTTCTTGCTGAGGGAGCTGAAGTGAATATTGTTCATGATACCAAGACCCTGAAAATGGACCTTCTATTTAATCATTAGGCTCCCCAAATACTCCTTCTCAGAGAACCATAATTACTATAGTGAATAGAACATAAGTGGACACCAAATTTGTCCACTTGTGTTCTACTCACTATAGCAAAGTCTTCAAAACCAGCTCATGGACTGGAAGACCCCCTTCAAAAAGAAACACACAGCCAGATTGATTTAGAACCAGGAATGAGAGAGGGTCTCAAGTCACCCAACACAAGACAGCAATTAAGTCAAGTGGCACAATTGATATATGCAATGTTAGATTTCGGGCCTCACTTCAGATTTTCAAAGTGATCCTTCAGTGTCCAGTTGGCAACATAAAAACACATTTATTGAAATGAATTAAATGAACACAGTAATAAAGCAAACAGAAGAATGAAAAGTAATAAAGTCAGTACAAATCACATGCAAATAAAACCCAAAGTGTAGTGTGGCTAGTTGTTATCATGGGATACAGTAAAGATCTAAAGGGGAAAAGGTAAGAAATTACACACCGTCACAAATCCAGCCCCCATTTCATAGTACTTCTGTTAGGTTCACTCACATCATTCTTTTGTGTCAATCAAGACCTATGGTTATGCATCAAAATCTATGCAAAGAGACTGAAAACACTGGAAATGGCATTTTATGAATGTTCTTACTTCTAAGCTACACAAATGAGTAAAGACAAGATTTACATATTTCCCTGCCCTACTTATTTACCCTAAAATTATAGACATGTCACTTAAAATTGACCAAGAAAATGGAGATGGACAGTGGTAACCTGACACCCTAAACATTGTCATTGTACTATACACTTCTTCATTACTTCAAAGTCTTCTTTTACTTTACCTGAAAGGTTATCACAAAAGCCTTATATTTGGGATTCTGATGTCCTATAGTGCTAATGACACAGCAACAATGAGTCTTTTGTGACACAAAGTTTAAGTGTGGGAAACCCTGTGGGCTGTTCCGGATTCCACAAGAAAAGATTTGCCATTGGTTTGTGTTTGGACTGTTGGGTGGGGTCTATCAAAGCCTCCTCTGTTTAGCTGTCACATACTCAAGTCACTGCTGTTGTAAAGGCTTTCCAGTGATTTGCAAAAATAACCAGGAGTTCTGTACATTGCATTTCAGTCAATAGCACTTGTAAGGACAGTGTTAGGGTCCTGATAGGCACTTTAGGGTGGGTTAAATAAAGGAAAATAATTCATTGTTAAGTTTTCACACTGCTGAAGGGAAAAGGCTTTGTCAAGTGGAATTTGCTCACAGTTGGCTAGTTCCTGAAACTGGAATCCTTTGACATTATTAAGAATCAATTAGACTTTATACCCCTGGGTATTGTTATGGCCCCTCAGCAATTTATCCTAGGAACATTCCTAGTGTCTTTGTAGGTGAAGTACAAATGGGACTGATTTAGAACAAGGACAGCTTTAAAACTAATGAGTGAATCCCAAAGACAGACTAATAAAAAGCTTTACAAGATATTTTCTCAACTGTCTTCCTGGCATGTGCTCGACTTTAAAGCATTTAGCAGCTTCCACTAAACTTCTTTAGAACAAAGAAACAAAATTGGGGGTCATATCTACTAAGTACCCAATAAAATTACAGGGAATTATCTTAGCATAACTAAAAGACTTCAGTTTACAACATTCTGCCTTAAATGTTCCTTCAGAAAAGGAGACAGTTTGGTTTTACTATATTATGAAAGTCATAATTAAAAATAAATTATTATTGGGGGTTTGTTAAAAGTAGATCATGGGTCTAGGTTTTTAGTGAATTTACTCTTAGCCTTCTAAAGCCAACACTGAGAATTTTTACACTCTAATGACTGAACTAAAAACATATATTTCAAAGCAAATAGCACTCATAAATTACATTTATGACTCACGAGGTTGCTGACTGCTGTGCGTGGAGCACGGAGTGATGGCATTAATATGCTCTCTAGCTTGATTTTCTCAGTTCCCAACATGCTCTAATTCCACACTACAAATCTTTAAATGGCAGTTATATTTTAATTAATGTGATTATGTGCTGCCATTAGCGAACCCTCCCCCAGCATATTTCTCCTGCCAGACCCATGAATGCCAGTAAACCATTAACATAAAAGGGCTGTTTGCTTACTGAATTCATCCACATAAGTAGGCAAGGGTTGCAATTGTTGATTTGCCACTGAAAGAACAGAATGAGAAGGAGTTGCTCAGTGCCTGGCAGTTGCAATTATCTGATGTAATTAAGTCTAATTTATAAACCCCCCTCAAATGAGAAAGTAACAATTTTTTTTAATTAACAAGAGCATTTGTAAAGCTCGTTAACTCCATCATTCACAGTCCGCCTGGAAAAATGGGAGCATATGGCTGTTACGATGGGACATGTTGCTTATGTTTATTTGAGCATTAATCTGTTTTGAAGGCCTAATGATTGAAATGGGAGTGAGAAATAGATGTTATATTACTGAGCAAAGAAGATCTAATGTTTTCATTTATCTTTACGGCAATGTGAGTGCTTTGTCATTATCGTCTGCATAAGGTTTCATTATTCTGATACAGCTCTCCACATGGCCTCATACCATCATGCCCATAAGCCTGCAGGGTACAAGAGCACTTATCTTTCCTGATGACTGTTGAATCATTTAAAACAAGTTATTAGTGAAACAATTAAAATGATATTGGTTCACAATTGTATTTATAGCTGGCAGGCATAATGGAACATTCTGAATAGCAGTCGGGGGGTTGGAAAATGGATGGGAAATGCTGTTAATCAGAGACAAGAGAAACCTCTAAAGGCAACTGAAATCGCAAGAGCATGTTAATTGTATTGGAGCATTTCATTTAATTGAGAACAAAGGGAAGGTAAAAATCATATTATCAATGTTTTATGAACATGAAGAAATAGGAAAATTACCATGTCATCTGTCACATGTCTTCTTTGGAAGTGGAAATTAGAAAGGCAATGTTTAATTCTAACAAGAGCAGGCCAAAGACATCTGTGTCTACACATTTTCAAAGGGTATTACCAAAATAAAACAGCAAATTAATTGACTCATAAATACAGAGAAAGACACTGTGCTGAAGACCCTACATCCCAGGAAAGACACCAGTTGGAAGTCAATATAGTTCAAGGACTAAGATGGTAGTGAGTGGTATCCTTGGCTCTGCTCCACTTAGGAGTACTAAGAAATAACTGCAATCATTTTATCTGTAGGTATGAAGAACTGCTTTATTTCCATCTTGAGTTTGATGAGAGAGGTTAGTGTAATTTATTAAAGAAAATGTAAATAGATGGATGTCAAGATTCTACTTCCATAGGCATGCCTTGATTGGTATTCATATAGAACTTGCCAATCACACCTCAGGGTGTCTAGGTGTGAGAGTAGGGATGGTAGATATATGTGGAAGGGATGTACATTAGAAGACTAAAGAGTTAGGATAAGCAACCATAAGAAAGAACTAATTGTAGAAAAACTTAAATTAGACTGTGTCTTTAATAAACCACTCTATTTGGAAAACTGTATTTCTTTAGTATACGGCCAGTTCATTAAATGAATGTCTCAGTTACTTCAATCCAGTATATTTGGAGATTATGATTAAAACATATATAAATAAAAGTAGTATGATTGAGAGCAATGACTCAATCTTTGATTGGATTGCACATAAATATAGAGTCAAGTAGAATATAATTAACACTAGCCAGCTACCTAACCCCATAAACTGCAGATAGAAATTATACAGAAAGAAGACAGAGCAACAGAGAGAAATTGAAATCACTGCACCATAAAAAAATCATATGAAGAATACACATGCTTATGTGGATGTAATTTTAAGTAAATAGGCCAGATAAACAATGTATTCTTGATTACAGTTTATCACTGGTAATTGTGGGGTCAGCAAATGGGACTGAGGAAGAATAGAGAGGAAATTAATGATTATGATCTCCTATACCTTCTGCATTTCTTCTATCACCATAACCCACATGACTGCACAGAGCGTTTTTGTTTACTTGGCCATCCAATATTATGGCAGCCTGTAGCTGCTACCTGAACATCATACAGTAAACTGAAATATTTTTAAGCTTACTGTTATGTTGGCTTAATACATTTTTATTGCTTCAATAAATATAGGTTACTAATGCTTTCTAACTTTGTATTTATAAAGTACTCTTCTGCTAATTAATAAATATTAAGAATATTGAAGAATTTTACAAATCTATCACATTGTATTTTGAAGATGTTCTTTAAAAAGTTGTAATTTATCAATTTATTAATTTATATTAATCATTTCACTCTGAATTTCAATGAATTTCTTATTATACATGAGAAAGGAAGATTATTTAGTATAGTTTTCATAAAACAGGGTATAGGATACATTTTAATGTCCATCTTTATTAGTTCTACATTAGCAAGCAAAAATAAACATTAGTATTATGTCCCATGCAGTGTTTTATAGATCTATCTTTTTAAATATATGTACTATATCAGGTTGGTTTAAATACACATGTTTAACCTTTACCTGCTTATCTTTATATGAGCCATCTTGTTGCAACACTTTAACTTACTTATTTCATACATTTAGATAAAATAATGACTATATATAATTTAAGACTCTTCAGAGTGAAACATCACAAATCTACAGAATTCCACTCTATTATGAATTTAATGAGATTAAGCTAGTAAAATTACTTTCAGGGCTTGAAAGAAAAGAGGAGATAGATTTAATTTACCTGTAGTTTTACTAAGCTTAATGTCTATCATGAAATAGGTGTCAATATCCTTACGCTCTTGGTTTGAAGAGATGCTGAATAAAGGGCTGAGGATATGGCTGAATTAGTAAAGTGCCTGAGCCACAAGCTATAGGAAGTGGGTTTGACTCCTCCAGAACCTACATATATTTGCATCCCAGATAAACAGCCTATATCAAACCAAATGAATTATTGCCCCTGAGTCTTTCACCATTAGTGGATACCTTGTTGGGGGTTCTGACATAAACAAGGGTGGGAATTACTTATTGTTGTGTGCTGTATGCTTACAGGCAGATTCATCATGGCCTCCAATTTCTTACAACCATGCAGTCTAGGGTAGGGCTTCATGAAGTTTGTACTTCTCTGAGCTTCCCAATTTTTGGAAGTTTTGGAAAGTTATTGAGACAGTGAGATAACTTCTTCCATCCAGAAGGGAATTGTACGTCTCAGAGAAAATAATTCTACAATACCAGCCAATGTAATAGTCTAATGAGAAAGATAGCCAGTGTTGTGGGTATGGGGGAGGGGACGGATGTATATGAGCTTTTTGATTATGTAAAGTGTGATTTTCAAGGTGTATGATAAGAATACTTTCAACTCTTCTATACTTATAGCCAGTATCATGCAAAAGGACAGTTACTACAAAAAAACAATTATAAAATTAAAGTTTATCAAAGCTATGCTGCATAATACAATCAATCAAGAAGAGATGTATTTATAATTGGCCTTCCTCTTTCCAGCCCATGGAGCTGCTGTGCTTGCACCTAAACTATCAACAATGATGTTTTGTCTGAGTACAAACTGTCTGTACTGTGCCTAATTCTTTTGATATCTTCAAGGACTCAGATAAATAATAAATAATGACATTCTTTTCATAAGCCAATGGTTTTAAGAGCAGGCTTGTGTAGTAATTTTTCCTGATTTCATTTCATAATTTCTGATTATAAAAGATGGAAAGGGAAGGAATGGCTTTAATTTCATCAGTAATGAATGCCCTTCTTTCTTCTTCGCTTTCTGAGTAAAAAGAGTAATGAATGGTGAGAAGCCAGAGTCAAGCTGTGCCTCTGAACAGAGAAGCATAGTTTCCTTTCTTCATCCAACAACCTTAAATATTCCTCTGGTTTTTTTCTGTATCAAACAAAGCTGGAAAACATGAGGACATCAGAACCGTTATTTAGTTATATCAGTAAGAGGTCTTTCTTAATTGATAATGGAATTGAGTGCGGTTTTATAATAGATCTAGTTAAGTTTAATTTGTTTTCTCAGCCTTGTAAAATTAGTGTCAGAGCTTGCTCTCTATTTTGAGAAATTCTCTCCAGGGTTTTGTGTATGTTCATATGCTACCAGAACCATTTATTTCCAAGTGAAACATAGACTGGCTAAGACCCTCTTCTTGTTGTTTGCATAATACCACTTATTAAATTCCAATTCCTATCCATATGAGTGCATCAGGTCCATATCCCTTTGCTGATTCCTTATCAAAGCTGGGAACTGTACAGTTCTAGCCCAGTGTTTCTTCTTCCCATATGGACTTTTTCCTCTTTTGTTCATTTCACTTTTTCAGACACTCTTAATTATTGTCTTATAATTTTGTACGACTCCAAAAATTTTATACTTGTCAACACTATGGAGATTGAAAGTAGATAGAAAAGTATTAATTTAAATTTTTTTCCCATTAACTTCTATACAATATGGGTGGTATGTGTGTTTGTGTGGTATGTGTGTGTGTGTGTGTGTGTGTGTGTGTGTGTGTCTATGTGTGTGTTCACATGTGTGTCCATCTGGGCATTCTGTATTGAATATTTGTGGGACAGAAGAAAACTTCGAGTTGGTTCTCTTCTACCTTGTGGGTTCTATGGGTCAAAGTCAGATCATAAGTCTTGGTACCAAGCTATCTCTCAGTACTGGTTCCCCTCTTTTCTGCCATTTTACCTTGCCTGCCTCGGATTACTATCTCAATGTTTCCCTGCTGGCATAGTCTCCATTGTCTTGGTTAACTACCCCACAGTTAACATTTCTGTCTTCCTTTCTAGTGTTCTTTGATTGATTTGTCCATCTAGTCATGGATATTTATAACTCATTACTAATCATTTTCCATGAAAACTTCCAAGCTCAACACTATTTCCATTCATAAATGAAAATCAATATGGATAAACACTCATTTCACTCTTTTCTTTGTATGGCTTTGTTCTGAGTTGTCTCTAAAATATCATCAAGTCAAAGTATTAGAAGTCTATTTCCCTAGCTCACATAAAACCACTTTTGTATAATACTTCATATTCTCATTATATAATACCTAAATAATCTATTTTCTATTGCTTCTGCCTAGATTCTCTCGCTCATAAGTACCACTTAGGAATCCCTTGCCCTTATATTTTTTCAAAGCTTAGGTTACACCACTTAGTATATCAAGGGATTGAAAGTTGCCTAAATATTCTTTTTCTTTTTTTATTAAATATTTTCTTTATTTACATTTCAAATGTTATCCCCTTTCCTAGTTTCTCCTCCAAAAATCCCCTATCCCATCTCCCCATTCCCCTGTTCCCCAAACCACCCACTCCCATTCCTGGCCCTGGCATTCCCCTATACTGGGGCATAGAACCTTCACAGAACCAAGGACCTCTCCCTCCACTGATGACCAACTAGGCCATCCTCAGCTACACATGCAGCTAGAGGCATGAGTCCCATCATGTGTTTTGTTTGATTGGTGGTTTAGTCCCAGGGAGCTCTAGGGTACTGGTTAGTACATATTGTTGGTCCTTCTGTGGGGCTACAAACCCCCTCATCTTCTTGGGTACTTTCTCTAGTTCCTTTATTGGGGACTATGTGCTCAATCCAATGGATGGCTGTGAGCATGCCCTTCTGTATATGTCAGGCACTGGCAGAGCATCTCAGGAGACAGCTATATCAGGCTCCTGTCAGCAAGCTCTTGTTGGCATCCACAATAGTGTCTGCTTTTGGTGGTTGTATATAGGATGGATACCCAGGTGAGGCAGTCTCTGGATGGTCATTCCTTCAGTCTCTGCTCTGAACTTTGTCTCTGTAACTCCTTCCATGGGTATTTTGTTCCCCCTTCTCAGAAGGATCGAAGTATCCACACTTTGGTCTTCCTTCTTCTTGAGTTTCTTGTGTTTTGCAAATTGTATCTTGGGTACTCTGAGCTTCTGGGCTNATATCCACTTAGCAGTGAGTGCATATCATGTGAGTTCTTTTGTGATTGGGTTGCTTTGCTTAGGATGATATCTTCCATATCTATCCATTTGTCTAAGAATTTCATAAATTCATCATTTTTAATAGCTGCATAGTATTCCATTGTGTAAATGTACCACATATTCTGCATTAATTCCTCTGTTGAGGGACATCTGGACTGTTTCCAGCTTCTGGCTATTATAAATAAGGCTGCTATGAACATAGTGGAGCATGTGTCCTTATTACATGTTGGAACATCTTTGGGGAATCACTATCCCTGACCTCCAGCTGTACTACAGGGCAATTGTGATAAAAACAAAATCTGCATGGTACTGCATGGTACTGGTGTCTACTTGTTCAGGGCCACTCGCACAGTCAGGTGGCTGATGGTCAGTACCCCCATTTCTGTGGTCCGAGCAATGTTAATTAGCCTTTTCCTTCTGGAGGTGTTCTCTTCCAGGATGGGGCTGACCTCTTCAATGCATCTCTACCTCTGTTTGCTTCCCTTTCCATTTTATTATTAGACCAAGAACAACTCTTCCTCTCATCATGATTATCCATGGTATTGAATGACTTTATAGGAAAATAAAACCATAATCTTAAATATTATTACTCCTACACAAATACTCATGTCCTAAATTGCCACATAAAGTTTTTCTTGTCCTTTGTTCTTTTCCCCATTGCTCAATATGATCATAATGAGAAAATAAAGGCCTTGGGCAATTGACTTGAAAATGCTTACATCTTTTATCACTCGCCCCTCTGCCAAGACGGAAGGATAGATTAGTCCACTGCCTACATAAATCTTCCCACCCTTACATAATCTTTAAGTATGGCTTATCATGCTTTTTCTTACCTTGTATGTTTTCCCATACACATGTGCACACACACATACACACACACACACACACACACACACACACACACACACACACACACAGAGACAGAGAGAAAGGCAGAGACAGAGGCAGCACAGACACACAGAGAGACAGAGACAGAGGAACAGTCAGAAACAGCCAGAGACATAGACACACACACACACACACACACACACACACAGAGAGAGAGAGAGAGAGAGAGAGAGAGAGAGAGAGAGAGAGAGAGACAGACANAGAGAGAGAGAGAGAGAGAGAGAGAGAGAGAGAGACAGACAGACAGACAGACAGACAGACAGACAGACAGAGATTCCCAGACCTTATTTTGTAAAAGTTCTGCTAAGTCTACTTTAAATAAAACAGAATCATTAGAAAATCACCACACATTTCTACTGTGCAAGTTTATTCTGTAAAATAATGCATATTGGATTCATTACGTTATACTCTGCTTTCAAGTTGTCTATTTCAGAAGTTAGCTAACTGGCCAATGCCCTGGAGAAAGTCACAATGAGTGCTTGGTGTTAGAAGAAAGCATTTGCCACTTGCTGTGACTATCAGACAAGCTCAAGGAGTTCTGAAGAAGATGCTGTTGCTCTCTTTAGGTGAAGATTCTCTGAGAGATAGGCCATGGAGCAACTTCAATGTACACAAGCATGAGGTAGAAACAAAAAACATAGCTTTTTCACAAATTACTTTTCTGTGCACAGAGGTATATATAGGAGATATGGATATATTTGTTTACTTATTTTTGTGGTCTATTTTTCTCAAATATATTACTTGTTCGTATATATTATATAATTGGCAAAGACTTCAGTTTTATTCTACATTCAAATTGTTTATATACTTTCCCAGAATTCATTTTAACGACTCATTTTGCTCCGGTCCAAATTGTATCTCATCAAAACCACAGGTAGAAAAGAAAGAGGGAGAAGTTAGCTATGAGCAGATTGAGTTAGGCAGCACCTGTTGAAGCAGATGGAGTCAGCATCTGTTCCACATCATTACTGGTGATGAGAGTTTTCTCTGTAAAATGATGGAGAACCATCCCTTCAGCTACAGGAAGTGCAGAGCTGAGCCTTTGTTCTGTCAAATATTCCAATTCCCTCAGATTCCTAAAATACTGTAACATCAAGGGTGTATCAATTCTAAAATGTGAGTTAAACATATCATTTTGGAAATTTTAAATTAATCTATCAGAATCCCTTGACAGGAGTATACCCATAAAGTCTTTTATTTAAATTAGATAGAGATAAAGCTCTAAAATACACACATTGTGTATTACTGATTAATTTGATATTATTGCTACCTTTATTATTATATTCTTTCCTTGTCTTGTCTCCCAAAACTATGACAATATTTGTGTCTTTCATATGTATGAAGGAAACACACACATACACACACACACACACATACACACACACACACACACACACACACACACACACACACACATCTTACCTCAAATGTTCTGGGCTTTTACATGGTCACATTTCAATTTTAATAGGGTGGTCATATCTTTTTACCGTCCATTTATCTTGACCATTATATTTCTGTTAAAAAGAATTGTGGTTAGACATGTAGCTTTGAACCTTGTATTTTTCTAACATTATTTTAGACCAGGATTCAAAATATTAAAAATTATAACTTTCAAAAGTGTCTTACTTGATTCTTTTCAGTTATTGCATTGTTAATGTATCTCTATAAATAAGGGTAAGTCATTTCAGCTGGTACTGAAAAAGAACATGCAACACTAATTCAAAAGTAAAGCTTTAAATTAAAGTAATAATTATATCTAGGAAATTTTGCCATGTGACTGATCATTGCAAGAAACCATTGTCACATCAACTACCTTAGTCATCCCATAATAGAATGTCCCTAGTTTGTGAGCTTTAAATGAATGTGTACAGATACAGGGGCAAATACCAGTTATAGTAGGCATTATGTGTCTCATTCTATTGTTAACATAGAGCAAGGAGTGGAAAGGCCATAGAACAGGTCAAGACCCACCTATTCCTCTGAACTGACTGTTGTTTTCATCAGGAACCTCTGGTCCTACTTCTCCACAATATAGCTTACACATTCAATAACTGGCTGAGTCATCGGTTTACAGAGACCTCAGAAAGAAATTTCTGCTGTTTGTTTAGGAAATTAAAGAGATATGTAGAAATATGGAAATTACAGCCTGTCATTTACAGGGCCGCCTTTTCGTCTCAGACATTCAGAGGAAATATGCAAGTGCTACAAACAACCTAACAGTTAAAATGCTTTCAATGCCACAGTTCTGTGAAATAATAAAAACACAATGGATGGGCTTAGAGATCATGAAGGAACTACTGTTTGTATAGTGGTTTTTGAGCTGTAACGTTGTATTACTAGAATAATTTACTTTTATTTTTGATGCTGATAGAGTAATCTGTGCATTGATGTGATAAAACCATGCTAGACACTTTAAAATATATTTGATGTTTCAACTATAGGCCAGAGAAGGAAGCTTTTTGTGCTCTGAAACCACCCTGATGTCTTAGATTTCTTTCTATTCAAAGAGTGGACCACAATCATTCAATGCACTAGGGTAGAAATTGTGGGCTAAATACTGTTTGGCAATGGTGTGTATACATGGCCAAGTTAAATGACTTCCCAGATATCAGTGGGTGGTTGCACATTCCTGACAGATAAAAGCCAACACATACTGCTTCCTAAGTCACCCCTACTTTAATATCTGTTGAAGGAACCTGGTTGATAGGATTCTAAATCCAGGGCTGTCCCTGATGGCTTTGTTCAGCTGCGAAAATTGAACATGTAACAGTCACTGGCAACAGGCTTTGCTTACATGGGACATTCTCCCAGCCACTGCTTTAACTCCAGTGACCTTTTCCCCAAACACGTACGACAGCAAGGAACTTGGCAAAGAGGTAGAGAAAATATAGTTTTAGAATTTTGGTTGGCAGGACTGTTAGCTACTGAGAGCACGTGACTTCTGTGGCTAGAGACTCTCTGTGATCACAGATGCTAACTCTTTGCACACAGATACTGCTGATATTACACGTGCCCTCGGAAATAAGATTTCTAATAATGGAGTATATACCTGTTAAAATGTTTTACACTCCGAATATGCAACTTCTTTAAGTGCTTCATGTCTACAGACACAAAGTTCAATTCCCCTTGCACATGCTTCTTTGTTGCTGAACAAATGATGCATATTTTCAGTAATCTGATTTCTGGGCTGCAGATTTCCAGTATTTCTCATTTGACTACAGTGAAACATAAACCAGTTCTCAGAATCTAGCACATAGTTGCCAGAATGACTACTTCCCTGATTACCTACACTTTAGAAAGTGAGAAATAAAGCCTCACTTCTCCTGGAATGTTTCTTGCTTAGCTTTTACCTACCTAACAGAAAATGAGCCACGCTTTACTAGAACAATCAAGGATTCAGGAAATTTGAGATTGGGACAAACTCTTGTATGCTTCTGTGTCAGAGACTGGTAAGATTCTGTCTTTGCAAGGAGCCTTGAAAAGCTATACCAACATCAGTAAAAATTACTATGTAGTGCCTTTCTTCAAACTTCTGTAGATGAAAGGGAAAACCATGTTCATGAAATTGAGGCTTACTTTAAATACTGCCTGCTCTGCTCAGCAGAGTTCACAAAACTGAAAATATAAACAATAAACAAATGCTATGCTTCTCTGCCCTTGAAAGCTAATCTGTTCATCAGCCTTCACATATTACAAACTGAGTTTGGTCTTTAAGTGGAGAATAAGGAGCTCTTTACAACCTGGAGAGAAAACATGTCTTGTAAAATTTTATTTTCTCAGCATGATTTAAAAATGGTTTATAGCTTTGTGTGTGTGTATGTGTGTGTGTTTCTATGTGTGAGTGTGTGTGTGTAAGTGTGTGTGTGTGTGAGTGTGTCTGTGTGTGTATGTCTGTATGTGAGTGTGTGTGAGTGTGAGTATCTGTATGTGAATCTGTGTGTATCTGTGTGTGAGTGTGTGTGTCTGTGTGTGAGTGTGTGTGAGTGTGTGTGTGTGAGTATGTGTATGTGAATGTGTGTGTATCTGTGTGTGAGTTTGTGTGTCTGTGTGTGAGTGTGTGTGAGTGTGTGTGTGTGTGTGTGTGTGTGTGTGTGGTGTGGTGTTAAGATTTAAACACTCCTTTTCTGTTCCATGGAAGGGTGTAACCACTTGGTTCTCTGTTTTTGTTGGTGTGTTTAATTCAGTTTTGTTTTAGTATATGCATGTTGGTGCTTACTCAGAAGCGTGTGCATTTTTATGGAAGCATGAATGTGAAAGCCAGAAAACAAATTTAGTCCATAAGAGACATTTATTTGTTTATCTGACAGTGTCTTTCATTGTCTTGGGCCTTACCAAGTAGTGTGACTTAGGTCATCATCAAGCCAAGGGATCTGTCTAGCTGTGCTTCTCCAGAACTAGATAACACACGCATGTATCTATATGTGCTTTAATCATATGGGTTCTGAGACCCAAGGTCAGGTGTTCATGTTTGTACAGGAGGCACGTCAGGGATTGAACTATCTTTCCAGATTGTTCCATGTTTTTTTTTTTTTTCTTTCTGATTTGCTACTTTAATGTATATCCATGACATTAATTTGGATGAAACCATTGTAATGCATTTGTCCAATATGTCAGTTAAAAAGGTGGCTATTGAAGTTTATAAGGATATAGAATTAGAGCTGCCCATAAAGTGTTCCCTGGCAAACATGAGGACCAAAATTCGATCTTCAGAATACTGGACTTCACTTTATTACTGGTGTAGCCTATTTGCTGAGCCCCAGATCTCAATGGGGGAATATGTCAAGCAACAAAATAACAGCTCCCACCCTGAGGTTGACCTTGTTCTCCACAAGAATATGCTTCTCTCTCTCTCTCTCTCTCTCTCTCTCTCTCTCTCTCTCTCTCTCTCTCTCTCTC
>NC_034593.1:3087994-3099012 GCF_900095145.1 Mus pahari | reverse complement strand
CTGGCTGTCCTGGAACTCACTTTGTAGACCAGGCTGGCCTTGCCTGCCTCTGCCTCCTGAGTGCCAGGATTAAAGGCGTGTGCCACCATGCCTGGCATGTGAGACATTTTAAACATCAAAGTGCTTAGTAGGTAAGATCTACTCAGTGCTTCAATCCTATGAGATGACTAAAGTTATAAAGTGAATTAAGTACTTTTGTTTTGCAGGAACATTCAGTTACTGTAAAAACTTCTATTTTACAGCATGTATAAGTTTCTGACATTTCTGATGAAGTACTTCCTTATTATATCCAGTAGCCATGGTAAACTCACTTATATAAGGAAAGACTAGGATCTTCTTAACTCAATGTAGCAATAAACTCTGGTGGTCATGTGACAGGAAAGAGGTGGCTCTATATGATACCTCATGCTCACTGTCCAGGGCTTGAAATGAGGGTGATTTGAATTTTCCATATGTAAACCGCTATCTTTCCTAAGGATCTACTCCAATAGCATTTAATGAGAGCAGACAGTGGAGAGACTGTCACAGCTTTAAATAATTATAATGATATTTAACATACGTTCTGTTCTGTTATTTTAAAAATGAAAGAAATCAAATGAGTGTCAGACAAATGCTCTGTCCTAGCGGTGAGCTGGACATTAAAGTGATAATGTCTTAATTGTGAAGATCACATTCCTAAATATAACAGTGACCATTTAAAGAGAGAATAACCTTTCAGGAAAACTGCTTCAAATTAAGAGCTCAAACTTCATAGACTTCAATTGCAATCTATCATGTTGAAGATAGGTGGTTTATGTTCAGGGATACCTCTTACATTTCTAAGATTTCTTGGCCTTATTAATTCAAATCTTGCTCTAAATGCATGCATGTAGCCAAGATAATTACTAGAAGGCAAGATCAAAGCTAGCATATTATAGTCCTATTCCATTTTCTGCTGATGTGAGTGATCTGCCTCTCCTTTGATGTTGTATGCTTCTACAGCAAAAGTACAGAGGATAAAAATATTACACCGTGTAATCTGGCATTTATCCCATGAGAGCAGAATTTCAAATTGTGACACATGTCAAGAAGTTAAAAAAAAAACTTAAAAGAGACCCATGCTTTTTAAAGTGACATACTGTGCATTTAAACACCATCAAACACCATTTCTCATTACAAATTTGGTTCTTCGTAAAAAATTCAAAGAATTTTTTGTAACTTTAGTGGAAGAAAATAGTTACCATATTTACAAGCAATTACATGTGTGCCTAATCCTTTATCCACCTAATGAGAGCTGTTGAGTGGAAGCAGAAATACAGAGTGCTCATGTATGTGTATGTGTACAAACACTGAGGACTCAGAAGTACTCTGCATGCAGTGTGCACTGAAAGACGGCTGGTTTTAGTTTTCTGAATTTTTCCTCATCTTAGGTCAGGATTGGGGATCATGCTCACCTCTGCTCACCTTGTACTTTTTTTTTTTCACTGAAGGAAAGAGAGCTCTTGTTCTATAATGTTAATTCTAAAATATTTAGTGGCTCCTATACTGCATATATAGCAGTATTGCATTGAATGCCTGATGTTATTGTTCTCATTGTACTGCATTTAACCTTGTCCTATATTGTGATAGATTACCTTTGAAAAATACTAAATTGGAGTGGGTGGGTGGGTGAGCACCTACATGCTTGCTGATATGGTTGCTTCCATATGAATTTAGCATCTGCAGACTGTAGCATTGCTTTTAATGTTGCCTTTCCTCATAATTTAAATTGAATTCTTGCCTTCCTGAAGGAAAGTGATATTTTCCAATAATACCTCAGTTACCCCCTTGATTCCAGTTTGTTCTATTTTGAAATTAGAGCACTCATAGGTACCCTATCAGACCTCCACATTTTGACAGGAAAATACAACTTTGTGCGGACTTCATGTCTGTCACATTTTAAGCACAATAACAGATATTGAGAAAAGTGGGTTTGATGGAATATGACTTAACCAATGTACTTCACTTCAAATAGAAATCAAAATCAGTTTTTATTTTCAAAAATAATGCTTTTCTTTTTCTCCTCAACTGTTATGTTCAAGGACTTTCAATTGCCAGACAGATTATAAGGTATGATAGTAAAGTAAACAAGAACTAAATATCTATCATCTATCAATTATCTATTATCTAGCAATAATGTTTCATCTCTCTACCCTCTATTTACCATCTATCACATATTTATACTTATCTATTATATATTATCTATCTATCATCTAACATATATCTATAATCTATAATCTATTTGTAATCTATCTACCATTAGTCTCCTTGTCATTTAATTTTAAAGTTAGTTCTTCCTTCTTAATTCTTCATTGATGAAAGTAAGTTTCCAATAATAAAATAACACACAATACAGTGTTTATCATTCAGCATAGTAAGGGACTGGACAGAGATGTGGAGGGTAATATCTTGGTGTTCTTTAATATATCTGCATGTTACAGAATTTATTAATGCAGGACTACTAAGCATTCCAGATACCATGGTGCTGAGCTCTGACAAAGATCAGTCACAAAACTATAAAGCACAATTTTTAAAATGCCTAGAAGATATTCTTTGATATAAAGATTGAGAAGCCATATTTTGCTACACGAAAAGTCCTTAGAAGCAGTTCATTCCTTCCTGTCTCAATGCCTGGAGCTGAGGTGGAAACAGAGCAGGCTGTCTTACTGATGCTTTATGCAACCTGTTTGCTACTTTTTGGTTCCTATTACTGAATGTAATCTTTATTTGTGCTTTCTTATAAGTACTGCCATTTCATATGTGCCACACATTTTAGATACTTACTTCTATCCACTCACTATGATGGAGAACACTTATCAACAAAATTTACATGTTTGAGCTCTCTCATTGACATGAAACTAGGAAATTGTCTTTAGACAGGGATAAGACATGTGGGTAGAACCCTCACGATGAGGTTAAAAGTCCTGGGGGGGGGGGGTGAGGGGACTCAGGATCCTCCAACCCTTCTTCCCCACAAGAAGACAGAAGACTATGGAGAATATCTGAAATGAAGAAGAGACTGAATGTGTGTTCTGATGGTATCTGGCCCTTGGACTTCTAGTGTTTCAAACTAGATACTAGTCTACTAGTGAAAAATAAGTTGTCAAAGTAATCCAGGCTATGGTAATGTGTTAGTCCAGACGGGACGAAGACCCTCGGTGCCTTCCACTACTTGCACAGATTTATGTATCATCTTCAGAGCAACGCTCCCAGATTTCTCCCTCCTTTCTGAATGGTCCTCCCCACAGATCTAGGCTCATGATGGCGCCTGCCTCCTCTGGCTGTCTCTTCAGTCATCTGTATCAGTCTGTTTCCTGCAGCTTCTTGAGCAACTGCTGTGCCTGAGGCAGACTTCAAACACTTCATATGTTTGGACTTACTTAGTCTCATAATTACTCCATGAGAGTTCCAGAATACACATAAGAATGCGTAACAGGCACTTGTTCAAGTTTAAGTAGACTGTAATATGTATCTCAGACTTATTGACTCAAATTGAACTTTTGATTTCCTGAACTCATGTTACTTTCCCATGCCAGAAGAGGAAACACCCAAACTTTTAGTATCTTCAAGTCCTGGATCAACTCAGTTTCAGTGCTTTCATTGCATCAATATATTGTCAAATCATGAGTGTAGCCTATGGCCACCGTCATCATGTAAACTCCTATAACATCTTCCTAACTGGCAATTGTATTAAAGTTATCCAAAGAAGCTATATTCAAAATGAGGTATCCCAGTAATTAAGAGCACTGGCTGTCCTTCCAGAGGACCCAGTAATTAAGAGCACTGGCTGTTCTTCCAGAGGACCCAGTAATTAAGAGCACTGGCTGTTCTTCCAGAGGACCCACATTCAATTTCTACTACTCACAGAGCAGCTCACAGCTGGCTATAACTCCATGTCCATGGAATCCAGTACATCACACAGACATACATGCAATAACATACAGGAAAAACACCCATGTACATGAAAAAATAAATCATTTAAAAAATCGCCTTTGTGCTTGACACCTACTTATGGCTATATTACTAAAGTTTCAAGCATGAACTTCTTTGTGTAATGGAGAAGTCTCTCATAATCTTACTCCCACTAGTACCTGGAGCTTCTCCTTCCATATGCTTTTACCACACATTTTTATACTTAATTCTTTTGCATGTTTCATTAAGTGTCTTTTTTTTTACTGTACCAATTAAATTACCAAAAATGTTTAACTCACTGTCATCACCAAATGTTCTCAGATTTTTTTTTAACATTCTTAGTTTCTTCATAATGTGACTTATATTAAATTATTTTGTAAACCTCTTCACTACTACACTCTAACCTCCATAGGAATACAGTCTCCTGTTTCTCTATTTTGTGTTTTGAGTAGTTAATTTTGTTTTATGCTTATAATTATCAACAAATATCAGATAACTAAATTATATTTTGGGAATTGGTCCAAATCTACAAGTTATTATTTCTGTACAAAAGATCAGAGATTAGAAAAGTTGGGGATCTTTCATTGTAACTCACTAATATGGTTGGACAAAGGAAATGAAGCACAAGAAATTCATTTTAAGTAATTAAAAATTGTTCCAAAGGATGATAACTTTAGTTACAAAAGCAATTTAACTTAACAATGCAAGTGATTGATTTGTACATTTCCAAGTATGCTCAAGTATCTCCTATCCCCACATTTTATGTTGACACCATTAAGGACATATTTCTTCACATACATTATGCTTCATATAAGAATTATAACATCCTTGGGTTAGCATATACTCCATAACATGTCTGTTTGATATTGAGTAGGATATTTTCTACATTATATGTTTCATTTACTCTAGCCACATACACAGCTATCCAAAGTAAAATCTGCATTTCTTAGACCCCCTTTTAAGTAGTTGAAGTTATATGAATATTTTGTAAAATATTGTGTGTTTTTCCATCAAATATCTAGAAGTGGAATCAGTTGTTCTAAATATTAACTATTTATCTATAACAATATGTTCATGCTATAACACTGAATAACAAACTTCACTTTCTCTTGAGTAGAACTGAGGTGTGTCATTTTCAAAGCCGGGATGAAATCACTATGTGGGGCTTGAGGTGTAGGGGAAGAGCGAGGAGAGAGAGATCCTGTGTCTCACCAGAGGGATGTTTTCCACTTTGCCCTGGGTGGGCATCTGGCTGTACGAATCCACTGGACTTGACAAGGGAAGGGGGGTTGGACAAGGGGTAGCCCCTGATACCTTGGGCCCCAGAGTGACATTCTCTGCCCTGGAGATATGGGAGAGAAGGCAAAGGGTGAGAGGTTCCCACACAGGCGAGAGTCCTGGAGCACAGGAAGGCCTTCTGATGGGAGATTAGGCACTGCTCCTTAGGAGAAAGCCTATTCCATCATCCAAGCACAGCGGGCCTTGATGAGCACAGACAGTCTATGGTTTTAGAGCTTTATTGTAGAAAGGCAGGGGGAAAGAGAGAAGGTGGAGAGAGAGAGAGACTGGTCATGGCCAAGAGGAGGGAAGGGGGAAAGAGAGAGAAAGAACAAAGGCAAGCAAATAAACAGACACACAGAGAGAGAGAGAGAGAGAGAGAGAGAGAGAGAGAGAGAGAGAGAGAGAGAGAGAAGGGAGAGAAAGAGAGCTAGGTGGGGACAAGCAACCCCTCTCATGGTGGACTTGTTATCTTGCTGTTGCTAGGTAACTGGGAGGAGTCTAGCCTGAAGGTCAGAAGCTTGGGACATTGTGTATGTGACTAAAAGAAACATGCTTCTCTTGTGGAAGCTGTGGGAGGCGGTAACTTCGACAGGAGGCAGAGGTCAAGGAAATATGAGGGAATACCTTCTGTCCCATGTCCCATGTAAGTGGGAATTACCACCATCGGGTACCAGGGTTTAAACCTTAGTGCAACTGGAGACCAGACTGTCTGTACATAGTCCATTGCCCCACATCACTGCACTTATGTTCTTCCAAACTCTTGTTTTTCCATAAACTGAAGGATATGTTCATGGCTCAGTGTCACCCAAATAAAAGGAATCTGTTTCATATTGGCCACATATCTGAAGAGAATCTTAGCCTCCCCATCAAAAAGAATGCATAGGAAGATAAAAAAAAAAAAGTATTTGTTCCTTAACTATGTGTTCAAACTGACTGTTTCAGCAACTTATGTTATTATTATTTTTTAAAATAGGGAAATTATCCACATCCTTCAAACTTCCCTATGGTTAGAGTGTAAGTTTGTTGTTGGAACTTTTTAAAATATTATTATTTTCTTTATTTACATTTCAAATGCTATCACGAAAGTTCCCTATATGCCCCCCCCCCGCCCCTGCTACCCTACCCACCCACTCCCACTACTTGGCCCTGGCCTTCTCCTGTGCTGGGTCATATAAAGTTTACAAGACCTAGGGGCCTCTCTTCCCAATGATGGCCAATTAGGCCATCTTCTGCTACATATGCAGCTAGAGACTCGAGCTCAGGGGGGTACTGGTTAGTTCATATTGTTGTTTCACCTACAGGGTTGCAGCCCCCTACAACTCCTTGGGTACCTTCTCTAGCTCCTCCATTGTGGGCCCTGTGTTCCATCCAATAGCTGACTGTGAGCATCCACTTCTGTGTTTGCCAGGCACTGGCATAGCCTCACAAGAGGCCACTATATCAGGGTCCCTTCAGGAGAATCTTGCTGGCATGTGCATTAGTATCTGGGTTTGGTGGCTGATGATGGGATGGATTCCTGGATGGGGTAGTCTCTGGATAGTCCATCCTTTCATCTTAGCTCTAAATTTTGTCTCTGTACCTATATCCTTTCATGGGTATTTTGTTCCTTATTCTAAGGAGGAATGAAGTATCCACAAGATGGTCAGCCTTCTTGGTTTTCTTGTGTTTTGCATAATGTATCTTGGGTATTCTAAGTTTCTGGGCTAATATCCACTTATCAGTGAGTGCATATCTAGTGACTTCTTCTGTGATTGGGTTACCTCACTAAGGATGATATCCTCCAGATACATCCATTTGCCCAAGAATTTCATAAATTCATTGTTTTTAATAGCTGAGTAGTACTCCATTGTGTAAATGTACCACAGTTTCTGTATCCATTCCTCTATTGAGGGACATCTGGGTTCTTTCCAGCTTCTGGCTATTATAAATAAAGCTGCTATGAACATAGTGGAGCATGTGTCCTTATTACCAGTTGGAAGATCTTCTGGGTATATGCCCNGNAGAGGTATTGNTGGGTCCTCNNGTAGTACTATGTCCANTTTTCTGAGGNACNGCCAGACTGATTTCCANAGTNGTTGTACAAGCTTGCAATCCCACCAGCAATGGAGGAGTGTTCCTCTTTCTCCACAACCTNGCCAGCATCTGCTGTCACTTGAATTTTTAATCTTAGCCATTCTGACTGGTGTGAGATGGAATCTCAGGGTTGTTTTGATTTGCATTTCCCTGATGACTAAGGATGTTGAACAAGTTTTCAGGTGTTTCTCAGCCATTCGGTATTCCTCAGTTGAGAATTCTTGGTTTAGCTCTGTACCCCATTTTTTAATGGGGTTATTTGAATTTCTGGAGGCCAGCTTCTTGTTGTTGGAACTTTAATGCTAGCTCAAACTGTTTTGATTTCCTCATCTTGATGACAAGAAACTCATGTTTACTTACAGAAAATGTTCCAAAATATAAGTGTATATCTATAAATATCCCCAGACATACATTAAAATTTAAAAAAAGACTTTAAATTTACATGTTTGAGGGTTTTGTTTTTTTTTTTCATTTAGGCTTAATTCTAATTCTACCTAATAGACAATGATGTATTTTCCAGCAACTGAATTATTTGAAACAATTACAATTACAAATCCATCCTGTTCAGGTGTTTTTCTATTTTTCTGCCTTGGCCAAGAGAGTTGTGCAATACATGGGTATCACCTGGACTATGTTGATTATCACAGTGAATGCACATCTTCTCCAGCCAATTCTTTCTTGTGGAGATTACACCGTCTATACAGATGAGCAAACCTTGCTGTAAATTTTTGATACAAGGATTTTCATCTTCATGAATTTATTTACCTTTATGGAGGAGTTCTCTAGATATCTCATTTAATATTCGTAGAATATAGATTTGTTTCAATAAGATAAACATAGTAAACATTTACTCAAATAATGATTCTGGTCATGTCTTAAATAAATCTTCCCCATTATCAGAGCTGGTCTAAGTTTATATATATATATATATATATATATGCTATTACTTTAAGATACTCAGGTAGAATATTAAAGAATATTAAGCTTGGAATTTGGAATACTGTTTTTTTTTTTCCTTTCTGGTCCTCAAATCACTATGGCCACCTTCTTCTTTATTCCTTTATGTGGGATTCTTTGTAGATATTGAGCACTTTGCATTGCCAAGGCACATTTTTTTCTTTATATGTTTGTAAAACAGCTTTACAATTCAAGCCATTTCAGTAGATGTTCCTATTTTTGTTTTAAAAATGAGGATAAGAGCAATGTTAATGCTATCCAGATATCTATCTAAATTAGACCTTTGCTTGTATTATTTAAATTTAAATTTTTGTTTGTTTCCAAATTTCTCGACAATTAGGGACTTTCTATAAGTTGAAATTAGTAGAAATGGACAATAGTTTAGAATGAACAAAATTCACACCTAGTATAGATGATTACAACTAATGTTTTATGGTGAATTATAGACTATGTGTTAAAGGAACTTGAAAGCAGTGTTTTCATGTTTGTACAAGGCAGGGTGATCTGTATTATCACACAGAGAAACATTGGTCAGGACACACTGCTGAATGCTTCTTAATTTAAGCAACTGAGAAAGTGGAAAGTGGTGAAATAGGTTTGGAGATTTCAAGCACGTGCTGTTGTTACCCTAGACACGTAGCATAACCATTAGAAAAGTTGTATCAATGCTCAATTTTACACATATGGAAAACTCTAGGAACTCATGTAAATAAAATGTGGTAAATATGATCCACCTTTCACAGGCACTCTGTGTGTGCTGCTGTAATACTGTCCAGTCAGAACATACTTCAAAATAAAGAAATGAAATGTACTATGGATTACTGAAATTAGTTATCTCTTAAACTACTAGTAGTGCAAAATTTGTTTTTCCCCCAAGAAAAGAATCAAGGGGCAAAAATCTATTCTATGAAAGATAATTCATAATTACTAATATCAGACTCATGATGGTCATTATGAAAAATAAATAGTCAATTTTAGTTTATGGAAGAAATTCACACTCCTGTATATATTTCAAAATTAAAAAAAATTCTAATTGCCTCACAATTGTAAGAAAAGGAAAACTCAGGATTTAGTACCAATTGCGGGATGGATAGGTCCTTGCTCTTCATACTCAGGCCCTAATTGTGTACTTCCTTTTGAAAAGTTTGATAGAGTCACTCTATGAGGGGCAGGCCCCCTTAACAATTTGAGCAAAGTGCCTGCTCATCATTAAAATTTAACTAAAAGAAAGAAGGAAAGAAAGAAAGAAAGAAAGAAAGAAAGAAAGAAAGAAAGAAAGAAAGAAAGAAGAAAAGAAAGAAAGAAAAGAAAGAAAGAAAGAAAGGAATTTTTCCCTGGAATTTCAAATGTCTTTATAATCTTAAGTTCTGTGTATGAAGAGTTAGATATCTTCATAAATGTTCCCATGACCCATGATCAGTGATTTTCAGAAGGAACCCATCTATTATGATATCCCAAATTTGGTCTTCTAAATAAATGTGAACATAAGGAATGTGAAAGATCACCTCCATACCTACGAATGCCCTCTGAATACATTAAAGAAATGAATAAGTCTTTTCTTCCATCAGTAACCTAATTTGAGACCAGCATAAGTGGTGCCAAGAGCTTTCCTAATGAAGCTCTGGCCTCAGTACCTAAGTACCCACCACATCTGCCTTCGTGGGCACACCCTGGCACTTTGAAAGAAGCACATTCAAGAATGGAACAGCTATTAAATAATTAGCATTATTTCATTTTTATTTTAATGTTATCTTGAATAGTTTGACAGCTACTTACTAGCTTTTAAGAAATGCCTAGTATGCCAATTCTATGTATCATGTTCTCGAGAATATAGCAGACAGTATATGTGGGGCTCATGTGATCATCCACATCAAAACATCTCATAAAACACAACTCGTGGGTCCATGGTTACAGTGACTATTCCACATACAGGCTTCCTTGTTATCAATTAATTCAACTTACTTCTTCATCAATTTTCTTCCCTTTCAGTCTTGATGGTTTTATGACCCAGACCCTGGCAATACCCTCAGGCAGTGCATGTGATAATTGACACATTTTCTAACACAGTATAGTGATGCCCAAGTCACTCCTTTCAGGCTGTGACTGGTGCTTATTGGAGTCTGCAGCAGGGGCTCCTTTTATCCTCATACATCAGAATCGACTGACAGCTCTCCCACACAGGGACCATACTGAGCTCTCCCCTAGGAAAATATATGCAAACACCTCCTGATCATTGAAATGGTTGCTAGGCATTACAATGGTGACATCTTTATGATAAACACACTATGCAAAAGAAGGTCTAATAAAAGAATAACAAATTATTATATCCAGAGGGCAATTTTAGAAGATTAACTGGTATAATAAATTATTACCAGAGTCAGAATACCACATTACCCTTTAAGGTATTTCACAGTGGAGACAAAATGAACTGGCCTGTAAAAGCCCAGAAATGTAGGAGAGAATAACAAACTGCCTCATCACATTTTTGAAAGATTCTTGTCCAATGCATGTGGAGCCCAGCAAGTTCATTGTAAAATAAATATATGGATAGCATAATAACTGTGTGTAATTATTATTTTTCATTCCCCTGTTCTATACTAAGAAACATTACAATCTATACATTATTTCCTTAATAAAATTCCTGTGATATTTGTTTTAAAAAATATTCCAATACATAAATTACTATGTAGTAGATGCAAGAACTCAAAATATACATACATGCATGCATACATGCACAAACACACACATACACACACACACACACACACACACACACA
>NC_034593.1:3065898-3087884 GCF_900095145.1 Mus pahari | reverse complement strand
AGAGAGAGAGAGAGAGAGAGAGAGAGAGAGATTAAAAATAGAGATATTCTATACATGAACAGTATTTACTGTTTGCTTGTATGGCTTGAGACAAGGGCTCACTCTTTAACCTGGAATTTTTTCAAACAGGTAGAAATTATCTTGCCTCAGGATTTCCTATACGCAAGTCATGGCATGATGTACCACACTTGAGTTCAAATATATTTCATAATAATAAATGTACATATTTATGTATTATTTCAAATAATTATTTTCTATGATTATGACAATGTATTAAAATTTTAAAGCAACAATATTTTGTCATTTCCATACTTAATTAGTATCATATGTTTAACTAAAAGTGAAAACACAATGTTTTTTCTTCCGGTTACATTTGACTACAAATTTGAGAAAAATTAATTCTGGCACTTGAATACCAGGAATATTACAGTATAATAATAATTGTTGCTTATTTATTTTGTTTGGTTTAGCTTTTGTTTTGTTTGTCTCTCTCTCTATCTCTCTCTCTCTCTCTCTCTCTCTCTCTCTCTCTCTCTCTCTCTGTGTTTATGTGTGTTTGTTTGTGTGTGTGTGTGTGCCTGTTTGTGTGCGTGTATACTGTGTGTATGGGAGATGGAGTACATAGATCAGATTGTGTGCATGGAAACCAGAAGAGAACATCTGCTGTACTGATGTACTATTACTCTCTGATTCAAGTGTCTTGAGATATAACAGCTCACTGAACCCGAACACTTAGAATTAGGCTATTGACCAGCAAATCCAAGCAATCATCATGTTTCCAAGCCCTGGCCCTGCCAGGCATGTGTTAACTATCACAAGGTTTTACATGATGATGACTTGAATGTGAAATATGACTGCAAGGACTTAGGTTTTTGTGTACTTGATCCCTAACTAGTGGTGTTGTCTTGGGAGGTATTACATCCTATCTACAGGAAGTATTTTAACAGGGGTATTATTTGGACTTACAGCCTCAGCCAACTCCTATGTTATGCTTTCTGCTTTTGTTTGCACTTGAAGATGAGTTGTCTCTTTTGATCAGCTGCTGCCATTCCAATCATTCTAGTCTGTCATTCCAGTCTGTTTCTCTGTCTCTGTCTCTGTCTCTGTTTCTCTCTCTCCCTCTTTCTCTCTCTCTTTGGAAGTGTAAATAAAATAGATAAAAAAATTTTCTTGCTGGAATTGTTTTCACCAATTTTACAGCCTGAGAAAAGTCAATGGTATACACAGATCCTGGGATCGTGAGTCCATTTTCCCTGCTTTCTCACGCCTCACTCACCTTCCCCCCCCTCCCCCCCACTGAGCTGTATTTCCAAACCTGTTCTTTGTATATTCTTAGTGATATCTATTTAGATGTTCATAATCATCCATAATTAATTTTATTTTTATAGCTAAATCTAGCCTTTAGCAAGAAATACAGAAGAAAGGGACATAGGGACTAGAAAGAGTAAAGGGCCAAAAGAAGAAAGAACTGAGAGAGACAGAGATAGAAACCTTGAGATTCAGTGCACCTTTTTTTATTATTATTAGATATTTTATTTATTTACATTTTAAATGTTATCCCCTTTCCTACTTTTCCCTCCTAAAATCCCCTATCCACTCCCCCTCACCCTGCTCCGCAACCCACCCACTTCCATTCCTGGCCTTGGCATTCCCCTATACTGGGGCATAGAACCTTCACAGGACCTAAAGCCTCTCCTCCCATTGATGACTTAACTAGGCCACCCTCTGCTACATATGCAGCTAGAGCTACAAGTCTCACCATGTGCTTTCTTTGATTGGTGGTTTAGTCCCAAGGAGCTCTGGGGGTACTGGTTAGTTCGTATTGATTTTCCTCTTACAGGGCTGCAAACCCCTTCAGCTCCCTGAGTATTTCTCTAGCTCCTTCATTGTGGACTCTGCTCAGTCCAATGGATGATTGTGAGCATCCACTTCTGTATTTGTCAGGCACTGGCCAAATGTCAGGCAAAATATTATAGGCTAAAAAAAAATAAAATAAAATGCCAATACTTCCAAAACTTTAAAAAATGAATCCAAACATTACTGGGGATCAAAGGTGAAATAACAAACAAAACATGGATGAAAACAAAGTGGCTGAATGGTGACCTGTGTCCACCAATCATTCAATTTCCTTCTGAAGAACAGTGAAAGATACCTGTACATTCCATGAAGCTAATACAGAGAGATTGCTAAGATTAATGTCCTCACTCAGTAACGACACATTATTGAACAATTGCTTGTGATCTGCAGCCTGCTGATCATTTGACACAAGGATCTACAAGCAACACACTCCAGGTTGGTTTTATAACATGAGAAGACATAGGTAACATGCTCTTAGGTGGGGCTCCACTGTGAAAGAAACGGATAACACACACTCAGACAGTGTTCTACCATAAGAACACGTGTAGTACAGTCCTGTACAAAATGAGGTGTCAGTTGTACAGAAAGGAAAGTGTCAAGAAAAAAACTGCAGACACTTTATGGCCAGACACTTAGTACAGATTTACATTTTCAAGTTAAAAGCTGGAACACAGCTATGTTTTATAGAACAAACATTGCAATAAAGCCGATTCTTATTAGCAGTGTCAAGTCCTTTTACATATGCAACAGAACCAAATCTATGAGATGTTCATATTAATTCCAGACTTTATGAAACATTTGTATACTTTTGCTTTTCGAGAGTCATTCGAAAGGGACTCTGTCTTGTTTGCTATTACTTAGTTCTCTCGATGGTGCCTTTCAAAATGAAATAGTTAATGTATGTTAGCAAAAAGTAAGTGTTGATTCTACACATTGAACTGTATATTTCTAAAACTAAAGTATAGCAGTTAGCTCAAAGTTATAATTGTCATTTTTGAAAAATTTATTCTAGTATGTAGTTAAGTCTTTATTTAAACTTGCTTATTAGATCTGCTTCCACAAGTATCTTATCCAACTTGAGTGAGTCAAAGGCAAGTGCATTCCTGGAAAGCCCCATATCCTTTTAAGAAATGGCTTAGACAGGAATCCCTGAATCTCCAAGCACTATTTGCAGACAGCTCAGCTGAAGAATGCCCCTCCTCCCGCAAATGTTTCCTGTTTGTATAACTGTAACTGGAGCCTAAAGGATCTTGTTATGTTTTTGGAGCCTTCTGAGCCTCTATTTTCCAGCCAGAAATTAAAATATTTCTTACACACAAAATTTCTTGTCATGATTATCAACCAAATCACTTGAAGATCTTTTTTCAATTACTTAAATGTTGCTGATTATTAGAAATTTTTATTTTGGTTCCTGGTATGAATTTCTGATTTTTATTGAATTACCAGTTTTGCAAAGATAAATTTTATCTAGTTATAAACATGATTCAATCCATTATACTTTAATGCCTTATATAAAATAAACCAACTCATGCTTATTAACATTATATTCATTTTCACATTTCACTTAGTTTCAACTTAAACTTCACATGTTTTCCTAACTTAAGTTTGTCTTGCTAGATTATTCATTATTAATAACATAAAAATATTATGTGTAAATTATTTGTTTTCTTTTTAATAATTATACCTCAACATAATTTTTATGCTAACTTCCTTTTTAATAATGAAAATCATTGATCATAAATATAATAAGATTTCATAAACTTTAGTAGCAAAATATATGCATGTTAAAACTGAAAACATGTTTTATTTACTAACTAGTATACAATTTTCTCAATGTACTTTCAATGTATTCCTTTCCCTTCATTTCTACTCATTTTGTCCTTTTTTTTTTTTTTCTTTTCACCTGTATTAATAACATGCCTACTATTTCTCTGCAGTAGCCTCTATTCCTCTTCTGTAATCCTTTCAGTTACTTATCAGGAATAAATATGTTGAAATATATTTATACTATACCACTGTTCCAAAGTTTTCTGTAGAGGAATTTTATTCCAACCACATGAATGCTCTGGCAAGGGATCACATCTAACAACCTAGGTCTGTTTAATTCTGCTGGGATTCAGACATGCTGCACACCTTTAATCTCTAACAATGAAGGTAAGATTAGTTTGTGGAAGAATTCAGCTATGTTTGAAAGTAACATCTAATTGGAGAGCTGCAGAGGGTGAGTTGAGAGTCTGTGCAAATAGTTGCAGTACAATTGAGTTGAATTCCTTTGTGAGTTCCTGCAGGTCACCAGAAGCAGTTGAAATGAGAGAATAAAAAGGAAGCAGAAGATTAGAACAAACTGCTGGAGCTAATTTGAGGTCAAGAAAAGCAATTCAGTGAGAAGCTAAGAGAAGTTAGATGGATTCAGTCAGCCTGAAAAGGAGTTTGAGCCAGTACAGCTGAGTTGAACCAGCCAGCCAAAGTTCAGAAATGCCACAGAGAGGCCTCAGTTGGCCTCAATCTGCAGGAGAAATCAGGGTTCCAGTACAGGTGGGCAGGAGTCAGCGGGGGGAAAAAAGGGCGACAAACAGACAGGGACACAAGGGAGTGTGATATCTGAATGTAATTTTGTCAAAGTTAGCATCAGAATTATATAATACAGAAGAAAACAAAGAAGTAGGGTGTCACAGCAGGCAAGGTGCATTGAAGTTACCTGACACAAAATAGAGGAATGTCTTCAAAGGACTGGCTGAAACCAGGCAATGTTTACACTTAAGCTAAAAACAGCCCTGCCTAGAGTCAGCTAATGACAGGGGCCAGGAGAGGATTTCACACCCTAATCACAATTTGTGCTATTCCTTTGAGCCTTGTGAAAGCTTGCCCCAGGGGATTCTGCTCTAGCAGACCTTTTCATAAGTAACAATACTGATAGAAAGCACACAGATCCATATACCTGGCTAATGCAGGGACAGGAAAATCAGCTTGATCTGTAAGTCAAAAACCTAAATAATTGGAAGGATCTTGAGTTTGCACTTTTTCTGGAGCTATTTGTAATCCTTTGTCAGGTAAAGCCTGTTGTAAATTTCTATAGAATAGAAGCAAGTTCTGAGGCTCGTTCCCTGCTAATAAGATATCATCCATGAAATGTATAATGCATATTATTGGTTATTGCTGTATAGTAGGCTGAATGGCTTGTGCCACAAACTTTTGACAGTATGCTGGACTGTTAACCATGCCTTAAGAAAGAACTATCCATCGATACCTTTTCATTGGCTCTTTAAAACTAATAGAAAGAACACTGAAAGCAAATCTTTCACAATTCTGAGGATGCAAAAGAATAGTAAAGAAACAACCTTTCAAATCTACTGCTATTTTATAATATCCTTTATGAATGTATCAACCTGCTTGGTTTTTTTAAGATTTCAAAACACTGGCTACAGCACACAATTCAACTATCTGTGCTGAAGCAGGTGGAAACTCAAAAGAATAAACATGCGATCACATATACTTCTCTACCATAGAAGGGCTGTTTATAAATATAGTAGAGGTATTCTTTATGGGACACATGCATAAATTTACAGGAAATACAAAAGCATGCATAGAAGCATTTTTTAATAACTTATCTTTTGTATAATGATTTTCAATTTTACCTAAAAAGTTTACTATGGAAATGACCAAATATCAGTATTCTGCAATAACCAATTTAATTGCTGTTTGAGACAAGAAATAGACATGTCACTAGGTTTTTAAGACTTTTTTTTTAAATACCTTCATGATTTTATCTTACAATTCTTGATTAACACAACAGCTTCATAATAGGATGTTAAAACTTTACTTGGAGATGAAGAAAGATGATTCCACATTAATGTTNTCTTTTACCAAAGAATTGCTGTGGGCACATTGAAATACAATAACTAAAATAAGCAGCTAATGTTTGATTACCATTGATTACAATTGATAACAATTAATTACAGAAGCTTCCTCCACTCTATATGGAGTAGGCAGGACAGATTATAATGCCTTTAGAAGTTCTACAGCCTCATTGACATTTCATGTATCTTCAGTTTAAACTTTATTTTGAACAACATTCACATAGATCCATAATAATGTTGTTTTGGCTTAAAAATAATTTCCGGGAGGCAAGGAGAAGTAAGGTCCCAAAACTTCCCTACCAGGGTTTGCAAAACAAAGGAAAGGCCACACAAGCCTCACTGAGGCTGCTCTGAGCTTTGCATTAACTCAGATATAATCTGAGCATACTACCAGAGTTCTGGCCCAAAGATTATCCCTTCTGCAGTGAGGACAGATTCCCGGGGAACAATTCGACTGTCTGTCTCTGCCTCTAATTTTTGGACAGTCTTTCTTAAGAAGATTTATACTTAAATCATTTCTTATAACCTTAGTGCTTGAAGTATTGCTTGTACTGTAGTCCCCTGCAAGGCAGCAACCAAAGCCAAACTGATTGTATAAGGGTCCAATTTCTACACAAAGATGAATATATCCAGATAAGTCTGTCTTTGTTTTGTATGGCTGGATGCACTCAGTCAGTAGAGCGTGTGACTCTTAATCTCATGGTTGTGGGTTCAAGCTCCAAGTTGGGTGCCAGATTGCCCCGATCTGCAGGAATAATCAGTGGGGACCCAAGACAGGGGAGAGAGAGAGAGAGAGAGAGAGAGAGAGAGAGAGAGAGAGAGAGAGAGAGAGAGAAAGAGAGAGAGAGAAGACACGAAGAATGAGAGCAAGTCAATTATACTGATTAAGCTCTGAAAACTTTATTTAGGAGTAGCAATATAAGCATAAGCAAGAGGAGGCTCCAAGGGAGGGGGAAGAGACCAGGCACTCTTTGAAGTGGCGATCTTCAGCTCCTGGAACCAATGGTTACAGTGTCCTCTTTTCTCACAAGCATTCTTCTTGCTATGACCATGAATGTTCTCTCAGGATTGTTTATGTAAGCTAGAAAATATCTACAAGGCTATGGCTAAGGCCATGACTCCTGGCATACACCCATCTCCAATAATGTCTCAGGTCCAAAAAACAGAAAACATATTTTACCTGGAACTGCCCATGACCACATCTACCAGGATTCCCAAAGAATTTCCTACATAGAAACACAAAGCCACAAAACTATTTTAATAACCAGAAAGGCCTTCAGGTAGTACTATGTCCAATTTTCTGAGGTACCTAAAGACCCAGCTATACCATTCCTAGGCATATACCTAGAACATGCTCCAACATGTAATAAGGACACATGCTCCACTATGTTCATAGCAGTCTTATTTATAATAGCCAGAAGCTGGAAAGAACCCAGATGTCCCTCAATAGAGAAATGGATACAGAAAATGTGGTTCATTTACACAATGGAGTACTACCCAGTTCTTAAAAAACAATGATGTCATGAAATTCACATAAAAATGGATGGAGCTAGAAAATATCATCTTGAATGAGGTAACCCAGTCACAAAAGAACACACATGGTATGTACTCGCTGATAAGTGGATATTAGGCAAAGAGTATGGAATACTCACAATACAACTCACAGACTACATGAAGCTCAAGAGGAAGGAAGACCAAAGAGTGGATGCTTCAGTCATACTTAGAAGGGGGAACAATAAATATAATCAAGGGAAGTAGAAGATTGGAGGGACTTGGGGAGAACATAATGGGGAGGGGAAAAGAGAGGCAGAATCCAGTATGGGAGGAGATGGAGTAGATGTAGAGTGGATCAGGAAATTGAACAGAGGTGAGTAGCAATGGGGAATGGGGAACTAGGGGTAGCAACCAGAAAGTCCCAGATGCCAAGAAAGCATCTTATTAGCTGAGATACCCTACAAAGTGGAGGAAGAACCTGTAGAGACCATATCCAGAGTTTAGGCATGACCCCTTCATGAAGGGATGGGGCCACTTACCCTTCTCAAAATTTTAACCCAGAATTTCTACTCTCTAAGGAAATATAGGGACAAAGAGTGGAGCAGAGATTGATGGAAAGATCATCCAGAGAGTACACCACCTGGGGATCCATCCCATATGCAGCCACCAAACCCAGACACTATTGCTAATGCCAAGAATTGCTTGCTGACAGTAGCCTGGTATGGATGTCTCTTGAGAGGCTTTACCAGAGCCTTACTGATACAGAGGCAGATTCTCATAGCCAACCATTTTGACTGAGTTTGGGGACCCCAATGGAGGAGTTAGAGGAAGGACTGAAGGAGCTGAAGGGGTTTGCAACCCCATAGGAAGAACAAGAATATTAACTAACCAGATCCCCCAGAGCTCCCAGGGACTAAACTACCAACCAAAAAGTACGCATGGAGGGACCCATGGATCCAGTTGCATATGTAGCAGAGGATGGCCTTATCTGGTATCAATGGAACAAAATAACAGTAATCAAAAAAAAAACACTTCTCTTGTGCTATTGATATTTTCAACATCAACAGTTTCTATGTGCAAACAGAGGACCTACACTAAGAGAATGTATGTAAAAATAAGATCTTCTGCGTTCATAAAACATATGGTAACATCAAACATAGACATCACCTCAAGGTTATATATTGAAAATATGTTCGTTGCAGTATCTAAATAGCAAGCTTCTGTACTCATTTGAAAATCTGACAAAATAAGGTTTAAACAAAAACTAATATACAGGGAATTGTACTACATCCTCATCAGAGGAAAAACTCACCATGATGACATGGCAATTCTAGTCAGCAAACACAAGGGCACACAAATTCATATGCTTGCAGATAACCAGCCTGGCTGTCCGCTGACTCAGACTGATACAGACACTCACAGGTAAACAGGGGATGGAGCTTAGGAACTCTTTTTATTTTGTTTAGACTTATCATTTTAGGATCTTTTCTCTTTTCTTTTTTTTTATTGGATATTTTATTTATTTACATTTCAAATATTTCCCCCTTTCCAGGTCTCCCCTTCAGGAACTCCCTATCCCCTCCCCCTCCCCCTGTCTCTGTGAGGGTGTTTACCCCACCCCTCACTACTGTCTTCCAACCCTGGCATTCCCCCACAGTGGGGCACTGAACCTCTCAGCCCCAAGGGTTTCTCCTTCAACTGATGGCAACAAGACCATGCTTTTCTGCATGTGTGGCCAGTGCCATGGGGCCCTCCATGTATACTCATTGGTTGGTGGTATAATTCCTGGATCTTGGCAGTTGACACTGTTGCTCCCTCCATGGGAATGAAAACCCCCTCAACTCCTTCAGTCCATTTTTCAACTCCTCCATCAGGAACCCTGTGCTCAGTCCAATGGTTGGCTACAAGCATATGCCTCTGAGACAACCATGTCAGGCTCCAGTCAGCAAGCACTTCTGGGCATCCACAACAGCTTCCTGGTATCGCATATGGGATGGTAACAGTATGTGTGATGGCTAATAGCCACTTATCAGTGAGTATATACCATGTGTGTTCTTTTGTGACTGAGTTACCTCTCTCAGGATATTGTCAAGTTCCATCCATTTGCCTGCGAATTTCATGATGTCAGTGCTTTAATGGCTGAGTAGTAATCTGTTGTGTAAATGTACCACATTTTCTGTATCCATTCCTCTGTTGAGGAACATCTGGGTTCTTTCCAGATTGTCTATTATAAATAAGGCTGCTATGAACATAGTGGAGCATGTGTCCTTATTACATGTTGGGCATCTTCTGGGTATATGCCGAGGAGAGATATTGCTGGGTCCTCTGGTACTACTTTGTCCAGTTTACTGAGGAACTGCCAGATTGATTTCCAGAGTGGTTGTACCAGCTTGCAATTCCACCAGCAATGGAGGAGTGCTCCTCTTTTTCTGCACCCTGCAGCATCTGCTGTCATCTGAGTGTTTGATCTTAGCCATTCTGACTGGTATGAGGTGGAATCTCAGGGTTGTTTTGATTTGCATTTCCCTGATGACTAAGGATGTTCAACATTTCTTTAGGTGTTTCTCTGCCACTTGCAGTTCCTCAGTTGAGAATTCTTTAGCTCTGTACTCCAATTTTTAATAGGTTTATTTGATATTCTGGAGTCTAACTTCTTGAGTTCTTAGCCCTCTATCAGATTTAGGATTGGTAAAGATCTTTTCACAATCTGGTGGTTGCCATTTTCATGATAAAAGTCTTGGAAAGATCTGGACTTCAAGGTTAGTACCTAAACATAGTAAAAGCAACATACAGCAAACCAGTAGTTATCATCAAAATAAATGGAGAGAAACTTGAAGCAATCCCACTAAAATCAGGGACTAGATAAGGCTGTCCACTTTCTCCCTACCTATTCAATATAGTACTTGAAGTCCTAGCCAGAGCAATTAGACAACAAAAGGAGGTCAAAAGGATACAAACTGGAAAGGAAGAAGTCAAAACATCCCTATTTGCAGATGATATGATGGTATACTTAAATGATCCCAAAATTTCCTCCAGAGAACTCCTACCACTGATAAGTAACTTCAACAAAGTTGTTAGATAAATCATCTCAAACAAATCTGTAGCCTTCCTATACTCAAAGGAAAAATGGGCTGAGAAAAAAGTTAGGGAAATGACGCCCTTCACAATAGTCAAAAACAATATAAAATGTCTTGGTGTACTTTAACTAAACAAGTGAAAGATGTGTATGTCAAGAATTTCAAGTCTTTGAAGAAAGAAATTGAGGAAGACCTCAGAAGATGGAAAGATCTCCCATGCTCATGGATTGGCAGGATTAATATAGTAAAAATGGCCATCTTGCCTAAAACAATCTACAGATTCAATGCAATCCCCATCAAAATTCCCACTCAATTCTTCACAGAGTTAGAAAGAGTAATTCTCAAATTCATTTGAAATAACAAAAAAAAAACAGGATAGGGAAAACTATTCTCAACAATAAAAGAATGTCTGATGGAATCACCATCCCTGATCTCAAGTTGTACTACAGAGCAATAGTGTCAAAAATTGCTTTGTATTGGTACAGTGACAGGCAGGTAGATCAATAGAATACAGTTGAATACTGAGAAATGAATCCACACACCTATAGTCACTTGATCTTTGATAAAGTAGCTAAAACCATCCAGTGGTAAAAAAGACTATATTTTCAATAAATGGTACTGATTCATGTCAACATGCAGAATAATACAAATTGATCTACTCTCTTTTTTTTTTCTGGTTTTTTGAGACAGGGTTTCTCTGTGTATTCCCAACTGTCTTGGAACTCACTCTGTAGACCAGGCTTGCCTCAAAATCAGAAATCTACCTGCCTCTGCCTCTCAAGTGCTGGGATTAAAGGTGTATGCTACCACTGCCTGGAAAATTGATCCACTCTTATCTCCCTCTACAGAGCTAAAGTTCAAGTGGATCAAGGACTGCCACATAAAACCAGATACACGGAATGTAATAGACAAGAACTTGGGGATAAGCCTCAAACAGATAGGCACAAGGGAAAAGTTCCTGAACAGAACACCAATGGTTTATGCTTTAAGATTAAAAATTGACAAATGGGACCTCATAAAATTGCAAAGCTTCTCTAAGACAAAGGACACTATCAATAGGACACAAAGGGATGCTTTATTCAAAAAAATATTTTATTTATCTGTATTCCAAATGTTGTCCCCTTTCCCGCTCCCTTTGCCCTGAGTTCTTCATCCATCCTTCTCCTTTGCTTCTGATAGGGTGCTCCACACCCTGGCACATCAAGTTTCTACAAGATTAAGCTAAATTTCACCCACTTAGGGCAGAGAAGGTAGTTGTCTGCTCCATATTTGCCAGGGGCTTGGGCCTAGTCCATGTATGCTCTTTCCTTGGTAGTTTAGTCTTCTGGAGCTCTGAGTCATCTGGGTTTGTTGATACTGTTTTTCATTCTATGTGGTTGCAATCCACTTCAGCTACTTCAAATCCTTCCCCTAACTCTTCCATGGGGTTCCCTGACCTCATTTCAATAGTTGCCTGTAAGCATCTACAGTTGTCTCAGTCAGCTGCTGTGAGAGCCTCTCAGAGGACAGCCATGCTAGGCTTCTGTCTGCAAGCACAACATGGTAGCAATAATAGTGTCAGAGTTTGGTGCCTGCACATAGGATAGCTCCTTTAGTTTCTGTTTTTTATTTTGGGCCTTGTATTTCCTTTAGGCAGGAACAATTCTGAGTCTAACAGTTTGAAGATGGGTGGGTGGCCTCATGCCTCAACTGTGGGCCCTGTCTGTCTGCTGAAGGTGGTATCTTTAGTTTCCATATCCCCACTGTTGGAAATTTCAGTTAATGTTATCCCCATTGAGTCATGGGATTCTCTCACATCTCAAGTCTCTGGGACTTTTGAGATGTTCCCTCCACCCCCAGTCCCCACTGCTGCATATTTCCATTCATGCTCCTGGCCCTCTGGGATTCTCTCCTGTCTCACTCCCCAATACCTGATCCTGCCCCTTTTCCTCTCCCTCTCCACTTTCCCACAGAGGTCTCTCCTTCCCTCGCCCCCCCCCCCATGATTATTTTGTTACCCCTTCTAAGTGGAATTGAAATACCCACACTTGGGTCTTCCTTCATATTAAGCTTCCTGGAGAATGTGACTTATATCATGGGTATTTTGTACTTTTTGGCTAATATCCACTTATTAGTGAGAACATACCATGCATGTCCTTTTGGGTCTTGTTTACCTTGCTCAGGATGGTATTTTCTATTTCCATCCATTTGCCTGCATGTGAAAAGCCTTTTGGGGTACCGCTTGGCAGGAGTCTGACATTGGCATAGGACAAAGAAGTGGGCTTCAGACAGGAGTCTGACCTTGGCTATGACAAGGAAGTAAGCTCAGGCAGGAATCTGACTTTAGGGCACAATAAGGAAGTAAGTTTCAGCGAGAATCTAACTTCAGGCTGAAATAGAAAAGTAGGGTAAGGCAAGAATTTTAGTCTTAGGGTGGAACAGAAGAACTAGGCTTCAGGCAAGAGTTTTGGGCTTGGACAAGGAAGTGGGCTCAAGTATTTCGGTCATTATGACAAGCCCTTTTAATTTTTTATTTTTATTTTTATTTTTATTTTTTTTGGTTTTTTGAGACAGGGTTTCTCTGTATAGCCCTGGCTGTCCTGGAACTCACTTTGTAGAATAGGCTGGGCTCGAACTCAGAAATCTGCCTGCCTCTGCCTCCCGTGTGCTAGGATTAAAGGCATGCGCCACCACGCCCGGCTAAGCCCTTTTTAACAACAGTCATGGGAGTAATTTCAGGACATCGCTTGCTGCTTTGTTAGTTCCTTATTGTACTGCTTGCCCAAAATACTTGCATGTAATTACAATGGTATAAAAAGTGGATTGGAAAATAAAAATTGGCCTTCAGTCTCAGAATTGACTGGGGTCACGCTGCAGCATTGTCTAATTGTCTTTTTCTTTTCAATCCTGGCTCCTGCGCTGGAGAACCTGTTGACTGACTGAGTGGGGTTGGTCACCTGCAATATCCATTATGTTCTCGTTTTTAATAGTTGAATAATATTATTTTGTATAAATGAACCATATTTTCTGTATCCATTCTTCAGTTGAGGGACAAAGACTTTTATGGAAAAATAGGAGGAAAGGATTGCAGGCCTTGGAGTGGATAGCAACTGTACAGGAAGAACAACAGTTAACTATGCTAGACCCTTGGGGCTCTCTACGTCTTAACCACCAGACAAAGAAGATACACAGGATGGCCCTAGGCTTTCCTGGACTAACCTAGCAGATGTGGATCTGGAGCAATTGGAGTGGGGACTGCCCAGAACTTTGCCTGTGTGTTGGACATGTTCTTCTAGTTGGGCTGCCTTGTCAGAACTCAGTGGGAAAGGATGTACCTTGCCTCATAGACTTGATGTATCAGGGTCGGGGGAATCCAGGGCCCCCACCCAAATAGAAGGGAATGGAGGGGAATATAGGAAGAAGGATTGTATGAGGAGTGGACCTTGAGGGGGGCAGTAAGTGCAATGCAAAGAGAATAATTAAAAATTATTTAATTAATTATAAAGGTATACTATTATAGCTTAAATCACATATTAACTCTCACAAAATGATGGGGGATACTTCAGTACTACTCTTGTCAAAAGATGGGTTATCCAGGAAAAGAATTCTAGAGTTAATTGATATTATAAAGCAAATGGACCTAACAGATAGTTACAGAACATTTCACCCAATTACAAAATAGTATACTTTCATTTCAGCACTTCATGGAAGGTAGTTCAAAGTTACAAACAAAGATAAACCTAATTAAACCACAAAACAAGATAAATCTAATTAAACCACAATGGACTAGAGCTGGATATCAATAACAGTATAAAAAACAGGAAGCTAACAAACTCATGACAAGAATCAATAAAATAGAAACAAACAAAAATCACAAATAACCAATGAAACTCTGGTTTGGTTCTTTGAGATTGCTAATATGATTTCCAAATTCTGAATCAAATTTATTAAAAGTTAGAGAGGGGATATACAAATTAACAAATTAGAAATGAAAAGAAGGACATAATGAACATCAAGGAAATGGAGAGATTCATGAGGAATCATTTTAAAGTGTTTATTCTGTCAAATTAAAATATCTAAAAGAAATGAATAATTTTCTCAAAAATACCTCTACAAAGTTAAATCAAGATCAGACATTCAATTTAAAAAGACCTATAATAAATCCTTAGTAAAATAGTATTTCAATTAATAAGTGGATCCTCATGAAACTGAGAAACTTCTGCATAGCAAAGGACATAATCATTTGGAAAAGCAGTGACCTACAGAGTAAAAAAATATTTCATAACCAACTATACATTGTAGTAGTCTAATATTCATATATTCATATATGTATATATGTATATACATACACATGCATATGTATATATACATATTCATATATATAAAACAAAACTAGATATCAAGAAAACAAATAAATCAATTAAAAATAGGGTAGAGATCTAGACAGAGAGTTCTAAGAAGAAAACCAAATGGCTCAGAAACACTTGACATTTCTCATCAGGGAAATGCAAATCAAAATTACTCTGAGATTTCATCTTATACTCATCAGAATGGCTAAGATTAATAAAATAAGTGATATAGGGTAAGGGAAACACTCATTCATTACTTGTGGGAGAGCAAATATATACAGTCACATGGAAGTCAATGTGGCAGTTCCCTATCAGGAAGATTGGAATCCACCTAACTCAAGATCCTTCTATACCACTCTTGGGCATATATCAAAGGGAAGGTTCATCCTACCACAGAGTTAATCATTCAACCATGTTCATTGCTGTCATGTTTATAACAGCTGGTAGTCCAAAACAAACTAAATATTCCTCCTCAACAGAAAAATGGTACATTTTAAATTTTTATTTTGAATTTTTATTAGATATTTTCTTCATTTACATTTCAAATGCTATCCCCAAAGCCCCATATACCCTCCCCCTGCCCTGCTCCCGAACCCACCCACTCCTGCTTCCTGGCCCTGGCATTCCCCTGTGCTGGGGCATATGATCTTCGCAATACCAAGTATACAATGAAATATTAGTTACCCATTAAAAAATGAAATTCAATTATCAGTGAGTGCATATAATATGTGTTCTTTTATGATTGGGTTACTTCACTCATGATAATATCCTCCAGATCCATCCATTTGTCTAAGAATTTCATAAATTCATTGTTTTTAATAGTTGCGTAATACTCGACTGTGTAAATGTACCACACTTTCTGTATCTATTCCTCTGTTGAGAGATATCTGGGTTCTTTCCAGCTTCTGGCTATTATAAATAAGGCTGTTATCAACATAGCAGAGCATATGTCCTCATTACACATTGGAACATCTTCTGGGTATATGCTCAGGAGTGGTATTGCTGGATCCTGTGGTATTACTATGTCCAATTTTCTGAGGAACCACCAAACTGATTTCCAGAGTGGTTATACCAACTTGCCATCCCACCAGCTATGGAGGAGTGTTCCTTTTTCTCCACATCCTTTTGCTGTCACCTGAGTGTTTGATCTTAGCCGTTCTTACTGGTGTGAGGTAGAATCTCAGGGTTGTTTTGATTTTCATTTCCCTGATGACTAAGGATGTTGAACATGTTTTTAGGGGCTTCTCAGTCATTCGAAAATTCCTCAGTTGAGAAATCTTTGTTTCACTCTGTACCCCATTTTTAATAGGATTATTTGTTTCTCTGGAGTCTAACTTCTTGAGTTCTTTGTTTATATTAGGTATTAGCCCTCTTTCCGATTTAGGATTGATAAAGTTCTTTTCCAAATCTGTGGATATTAGCCTGGAAGCTCAGAATACCCAAGATACAGTTTGCAAAACACATGAAACTCAAGAAGAAGGAAGACCAAAGTGTGGATACTTCAATCCTTCTTACAAGGGGAAACAAAATACCCATGGAAGGAGTTACAGGGACAAAGTGTGAAGCAAAGACTGAAAGAATGACCATCTAGAGACTGGGGAGCCATCCCATATACAACCACCAAAACCAGACACTTTTGTGGAGGCCAACAAAAGCTTGCTGACAGGAACCTGAGAGGCTCTGCCAGTGCCTGACAAATACAGAAGTGGATGCTCACAGCCATTCATTGGAATGAACAAAAGGCCCCCAATGAAGGAGCTAGAGAAAGTATCTAAGAACTGAAGATGTTTGCAGCCCCATAGGAGGAACAACAATATGAACTAACTAGTTCCCCAGAGCTCCCTACTAAACCATTAACCAAAGAAAACACGTGGTGGGACTCATGGCTTTAGTTGCATATATAGCTGAGGATGGCCTAATAGGTTATCAATGGGAGAAGAGGTCCTGTGAAGGTTCTATGCCCCAGTATTGGGGAATGCCAGGGCCAGGAATTTGGAGCGAGTGGGTTTGTAAACAGGGGGAGAGCGGAGGAGATAGGGGATTTTCTGAGGGGAAACCAGGAAAGGGGATGACATTTGAAATGTATATAAATAAAATATCTAATAAAAAATGAAATGCAAATGCTAATGGACAGAATTAAAAAAGAAAAATTCTGAGTAAGGCAACCCAGACCCAGAAAGAAAAAGAGAAAAATTAAAAAAAAATTTTTAGTCTTGAAGATCCTAGGTTACATCCCATAAGATAATTTAATGTATGGAATTTACATTATTAGGATGTGTTGTTAACTTTGTTTATAGAGTACTAACATACATTATTAGGATGTGTTGTTAACTTTGTTTATAGAGTATTAACATACATTATAATTATACCTGATGTACCTATGCTTATATTAATTAAAATATTTAAAGACATGGTATTTTTGCATGTATGCATTATTTCCCATTCACAATTTGTTAACCATATGGAGCACTCATAACTATATTTAAGCAAGAGATTTTACTTGGCTTTAAAGCACACACTAGGGAAAAAACTTCAGTGTGTTTTATTAACCATTTTCTTGAATATGGTCATACATTAACAAGTTCACCATTAAAGAGACTATTGTAGAACATAACTAAAAGGCTTTGTTTATCTATATTGAAAAATTTTGTTATAATTGTCTATTGTGTTTAACAAATGTCTCAGTATGTACATTGATATTATAGGTAGATTTAAAGTAAAATACATGTGATATTTATCAAACAGAATACACATCATTTATTTTTTTCATTATGTCTCCGTCTTTAGGAACAGCTTTATTCTACAATTATTAATACCATTGCTTTAGCCCAGACTTGATGTTCTGGCCATTAAGAACAAGTGCTTCCTGGTGCTAGTACTTTTGCATGAGTACTCACAGTAGGACATGACACATGTGCAATGCAGGAAGGAATATGCACAGAAGTCTCCAGTGAGCCATTTGATTACATTTCCAAAAGCCAGCTGTATCTGCTGTGAGGGTCTCCTGCTTTTCTATGCCCAGAAGTACGTTTGGTTGGTCATGAGCACCATAAAGTACTCATCATCAAGTGCCTCCTACTTAAAAAAAAAAAATATACTAAATCCAATAAAATGAATTTCTCTCCCTTTTTGTAACATTATTATTATGTCACAGAAACTATCCTTTCCTACTTTGAACATTTTTTTCCCATTACAAGTCATTATAGATTGGCTTGCCTATCACAGTTAAACTGCTTGATTTAGCTTGGAGAAAATAGAAAATGTGGACCTTATTTTTCTCATTGCAATTTGCCTCAAAGATATTTCGAACAGAGAGAAATGTTTGGAAACTGGGTGGAAAAACTGACTGTGATTATAAATAGACATCTTTAAAAAAATGGACAATTCTCTTGGTTCTCCAAAGACCTGTGGCCAGAATGGGAATAATAGATGCTTCAAAGAGGCTGGGTGTTATTACTTCTATACCTTACGTTTCATAAGTACCCCTGTGATTTTATTGTGGATATCTTTGAAAGAAGTAAATGAAAATATGTACTCTGAATAACAACTCTGGGATATTGCATTGGTTATTTCCATCATTAATAATACCTCCTGAATTATAAAGTAGTACTTTGTGGTTCTGTCAACGTTAATTTTGTGAATGTGTTTCTGCAGTCAAAATTTCAGGCAAAATATTTAATGTCATAAAAAATTGTATGCTTGCACAAAATCAGACTGAAATTGTAGAGTAAGATACTGTCAAATTATATTTTAAAGTGATTAACTAGCTTGGGTTTATCATTTCAATTCTTCTTTTTAATGAACAAAACCTTCAGTTTCTTCAAATACTGCAAATTAAATAAAAAATAAACAGAATTAGATGTGCCTATATGTTTGAATTATCATAGGAAAAATTATATCTTTTAGTAAATCAGAATTGGTGTCAGTGTTTCTAGCATAAATTCTATTTTTAACCTTCTTTGTAAACCAAATTCTTTTCTTCCTTCCAGGTTCCTTTTCTTAGCTGGGTCTTAAATGTGTCATTCCTAAGCATTAAAGAATGCTGACAATCTTTACTTATAATCTCAATGGAAGTAGAGGCACAAAAATGTTTTTTATTGATGAAGAGTAACTTTATTTCTTTTACTTTCAGAAACTAATACAGAAGTAAAAGCTTGGATAAGATACTAAAATGACATCATTGCAAATGATAGATATACTCAACCCAAAATGTAAGGTACAATGAAGACTGTGAGAGATGGAATAAACTATTTCAATTAACAGTTTTTTTTTCATATTCTTGAATGTAAATTTGGTAGGAAACTAGAAGCTTTTACTGCAGGAGAAAGTTTTGAGGTAAAAAGTAAATATAAATTTTCAAATCTCTTTAAATGTTTTATTTTTAGCAAGCAAACAAAGTAGTGAATGGAACAATTTTAAGAAAAAGTCCACAAAATTTTATGGTTAGCCTAGTATACAGACCCTTTTAGCCACTGGGAAAATAAAAAATAAGTGTAATTTGATGATTTTGACACTAGCATAGGAATGATGACATAAGAATGTAACATGTACTAAGGGCTTAGTAAGATGTGTGAACACTTAGGTGAGGAAACTTACATTTTCTAACAACTGTAGAAACACATACTAATCCATTAAGACCTCTTAGAAATATCTGGCAAGACCCAGAGTTCATGAGTGTTTCCTTGATGGGACATTATTCTCCTCATAATACTAGATTTATAATGAATACTATTTTATGATTAAAATTGAAATAACCGTCAAGTTTTTCTTTGTTTTGTCACTTTATAGCAGCTTGTCACATCTCCCACAGCCTTGGTTTCCTAGTAGCCTTATTGAAAAGACAGAAAGAATGGAGAGATCTTCATAGAGAAAAGGAGCTTCTGTTGTGTAATAAGGGCCAAGTCATGCCAACGTGCCATGCCAAGTTGTCTTAAAGCTTCTTTCTGGTAACCTCTCCTGCTCCTGAGTTCCCTGTACCACATCCTGTGTAAACAATGCCTCTATCCCTTAATCCCCAAAGTGCGGGAACTCTTGTACCTCATTTACTTAATTTATGCATTCCGCATCTATACTTAGCAAGAGTTCTCTTACAAAAGGTGCTGCCACAAAGTCAGAAGCAGCAGCAAAGCTTGTAGTTGATCTTCTATGTTGATATAATAGTTATTCTCTGAAAAATAGAATCCAAGCATAGCACTGTTAAACAATAAATTGTGCGCAGAACACAAATTAGAACATGGAACCTCTATTCAAGCCTTTAGAAATGTTCAGAGTGTGTGTGTAACTTCTTGGTTTCACCTTTACTACACTGTATTGTCAACCTCCCAGTTGCCCTTCCCTATCGCTAGCCTTAACTCTCCAGCTTCAGCAACTTAACTCTTACTTGCCAGGCACTCTTGACATATCTTGATATTGCTCATAATTCACCTCACCCTTAAGGAAAAGTGCTTACAGCACTTAGAATCCCAATGAGAAAAATAAATCTAATGTAAAACTTGTTCTAAATTTTAATTTTTAAATGAATGCATTTAATTTGTACGTAGTGTACATAGGCATGCTCATGACAGGGCCATCTAAGGGCCTGAGCTTCCTGAAGCTGCTTCATATCACCAGAAGTTCCAGCACTAAGCTTAGCGACCAGTGTCCTTGATCAAGGTAGGGATTCTAGGACAGGTGACACATTTTGCACTCATAAGATTAAAACAAACAAACAAAAAGCAAAAACATAAAAATAAAAAATATAAAAAGCTCACATCGCTGACAGTCTGCTGCTAAGTGCCCTGTGACCTGCATTACTTTCAAGCAGTTGTTTATAGATGTGTTCCCAGGATACCTGCCCAGCTGCAGTGGGAAGCCCTCTCTGCTCCTTCAGAACTCAAGGGGAACCATCAGTTGAGCAGAATTCTGCTCTCTAACAGTGATCAAGTTCCCCAAAGCAGAAGTAGAAAGCACAGAATTTATGTGAAATCAACAGCTAATTATGTGTTTTCCTGTCAGAAGAACCATGCAAAGCTGTATTTCTTCACATTTAAAAGGAACATCATTAGGAAGAGAGGCCCATTGGTCTTGCAAACTTTATATGCTCCAGTACAGGGAACACCAGGGCCAAGAAGTAAGAGTGGGTGGGTAGGGGAGCAGGGTGGAGGTAGGGTATAGGGGACATTTGGGATAAAATTTGAAATGTAAATGAAGAAAATATCTAATGAAAAATTTAAAAAAATAAAAAAGGAATGAGAGAATAAATATTTGCTCCTATTCATATTTCTTGCCCATTTGTGGATTTTAATACCACATTAAGATTAAAAACATCCAGTAGGCACTTAGAAATTCTTGCACTAGCTGGGTGTGATGGTGCACAACTTTAATCCCAGCAGGGACGCAGAGGCAGGTGGATTTCTGGGTTAGAGGCCAGCATGGTCTACAGAGTGAGTTCCAGGACAGCCTGGGCTATACAGAGAAACTCTGTCTCGAAAAACCACACACACACACACACACACACACACACACATACACACACACAAATGCTTGTCCAGACATAGAAGAGACAGGGTCTGAAATAGTCTATTGTGAATTACGTGTACATCTTCTATTATTTGGCAACAATAAACTAATGATCATATTTGAAATAATCTGAAGATTATAGTTCCCATAGAGTCGATAATGAAAAAATAATATTAGGAACCTGGGAGTAAGAGAAGCCAGTGAAAGAGAAAAGACCTGTGAAACTCATAGAGTCATGCTGGAGATTGTTAGAAGACCTCAAAAAGACACATGAGGAAAATTATTAAATTTTTGATGAGTGAAAATTGTTCAAATGATCCTAGATTGTCATATGATAGATGTTCTGAGGTAAGAGAAACAAAAGCCACCTGTAAGACAAAGATGGAGGAACTCACAAACCTAGCATGAAAGGGAACAGAGATACAGGCAGCAGCATGGAGCACAGTCGACCAATTAAGCGTTGGAGAAGAGAGGAAATGCAGGAGGGGGAACAGAGTATGTCAGGGATGGTCTTGCTTCAAGTCATGTTCACTTTTATGTGACAATTCATAGGTACCTTCTTCTTCCTCCTTGTCAGTCTTTTCTTCCATCTCCCTTCCTGCTCATCTTTTATCCCTTCCTCACTCCCTTTCTCCCTCCTCCTTCCTATCAGCATCCTTCCCTCCCTTCTTTCCCTCACTCCATCCTTCCTTCCCTTCTTATCCTCACTTCATCCTTCCCTCCCTTTTTTCCCTCACTCCATCCTTCCCTCCCTTCTTTCCCTCACTCCATCCTTCCCTCCCTTCTTTCCCTTACTCCATCCTTCCCTCCCTTCTTATCCTCACTCCATCCTTCCCTCCCTTCTTTCTCTCACTCCATCCTTCCCTCCCTTCTTA
>NC_034593.1:3051035-3064326 GCF_900095145.1 Mus pahari | reverse complement strand
ACTCCATCCTTCCCTCCCTTCTTATCCTCACTCCATCCTTCCCTCCCTTCTTTCTCTCACTCCATCCTTCCCTCCCTTCTTACCCTCACTCCATCCTTCCCTCCCTTCTTTCCCTCACTCCATCCTTCCCTCCCTTCTTTCCCTCACTCCATCCTTCCCTCTCTTTCTTTTTTCATCATCTCTCAGTCCCTTCATTCTCACCCATCCTCTTCCTTCTCTCCTTTTTCCGTCCCTTTATTTTAAAATAAAAACAAAACCTTTAAATTTTGAATTGCCACTGTCTTTGTGGTTGGAAATCACTCCGCTCTGCACAATTTCATAAGAATTTAGCCAAACATCTGCTTTTTATTGAACTTTGTTTATTTAAGTCTCTACTTTTTTTTTTATAAACAGTAGCACAGATAATGAAGTTACGAATGGTTATTTTTGTTGGAAGAGGATTTCAAACACAACTCAGCAAGAATAAAGAATTCTGCTGTAAATCAAGGTTTCATCTTTCCTCCTTAGAGAAGTCATTCATTTTCATCTCATTAGTGGCATAAGACATGCCTTTATTCGTCTGTATTTATAAATGATGGTGTCAGAATCCTCCAGACAGCATAGTTGTACCTGATAGGGCAATGGTCATGGGACAGAAAGAACAACTTCAGTAAGGAAATTCAGGCGGCCATCTCTGGAAGAGGACTGTGTCTATTTTTGTGGTGTCCTATATATGTGGGATATAGCAAAAGTAATTCTGAGAAGGAAGTTTATAACGTTACTAGCCTAACTCTAAGAAGCAGAGAGTCCTTGTCAGTTATTTATCATGTCTAGTTAAGCATATCTACTTTGAGTTCCTATGTGCATCTTCACTGTTTTATTTGGAAATAACTGTTGTAGTCATTCACTGTCTCTTACTCTTGTGATCTTCAGTATTATCTTCTGTCATGATGTCTAAAAAAATTGCAATTGATGGCTTTTAGGTGAGGGAGAGTGTGGGTTAAAAATGGTGTCCTTGTCCACTTGAGGCTCAGGCTGCTGGGCAAGATGGGAAGTCTGACTGTGAGCAAACCCCATGCTACCTGAAAAGCCCCAGGACCCTGCTCTGGGGGTGGGGAAGTGCAGTCTGAGGTCCCCGGGGAAACTGCTGGAGTTGGCTCGGAGGTCCCGACGGACATTGAGGCTCAGGACAACAGGTTCTCAGGCTCTTGCACACTACAGACATTGCTCGATGTCATGCAAGAGCTGAGAACAGAGCTAGGGCCCGTGGGTGGGTTCTGGTCCAGGATGAAGGGAAAAGAGCAGGAGGAGAGGGCTCCAACTGGTTCCTTGGCTTGTTCCAGCAGGTGGCTTGGTTTGGTGGAAGCCCAAACTGAAGCTCTGAGAGGCTTCTTGTGGGAGATTAGATGCGCAGCTTGTTAGAAGAAGATCTGCTTCATTGCTCCAGAACAGTGGGTCCCAATGAGACTAGACAGTCCATGGTTTTAGAGAGAGGGAGAGAATAGGAAAGTATAGGCCAGGCCATGTGGAGAGCTGGGAAGGGAATGTGGAGAGAGGGGGAGCCAGAGGGCAAGAGTAGAAGAGGCAGGAGCAGGAGAGTAAGAGGGAGGCCACAGAACTATGGAGCTGCGGACTCCTGTCAGGAGCCTAGCGTCTGGAGCATGGGGCAAACTCCCTTCCATTATTTGCAGATTAAATTGCTGGGTCTTCAGGGTTTAAACCTAGCTCGACCAGAAAACAGGTCGCCTTTCAGCGTCCCACAGGAGAGCTAGTTTAGTTTGGTTATGTGTGCCCTGAGAGGTGACCCACCCTTTAGCAGATGGTATTACACCCATGCACATATTCGTGCTAATAAGTTGACTCAGTGAGTTTCTCTTTCCCAAAAGAATGCCTAAAATTGGGAAGAACAATGGTGGGAAGATGAGAGGAGTTATAGAGAATGGGTGAACCTTAATGCATTGTGTTTATGTACAAGTTATCAAATAATAAAAAGTAAAAGGACGAGATTACGTTTTTTAAAAAAAATCAAAGAGATATTACGATGCGTATAATAATTTAAAAACAACAAAACAAAACAAAACAAAAAAAACGATCAACACTATCACCAGCCAGGCACCGCCGGCCGGCAGTCTTTGTCTTTTCCCAGCTCAGTAAATAGCCGGATATTGAGACCGCATGTTTCCCCTAGATAAAGCCTTTCTCCCCCCAATGCTGGCTCTGACTCTCCAAAGTACCAAAAGCTCAACTTCAGCACAATCAATATGGTACACAGGGAGGGTACTGTCCCTCATGAACACTTTGGAGTTGTGCTTAGCCATAACTAAGAAGAAACCCTATCATTCAGGAAAACAAATGGAGCTGGGGGTCATCATGTTACAAATAATACAATGCGAAATGAAGGCAGATAGACTCACAGAGAGAAGTATTGAGTACTCTCACTCATGTATAGAAAATATGTGACCATGAAAGGGGATCACAAAGGCTATAGAAGGTAAAAAGTGCCAAAGGGAAGGGAGGAGAAACATCAGCAGTGGACGCTGTGAATATTGTCAAATTAAATCTCATGCATGCATAAACTTGTTGTCAAAACATATTATCCAGAAAATTAGATAAATGTTAATAAGTGTAAGACAAAGTATGTGATAATAGCAAAGTGATGGCGGATTTGACGTATCCACAACTTCATAAGACATAGCATACTAGTTTCTCCATATATTTGGTTTAGTATGACTATAAATGTAGAAAGCATTAAAAAACATTTTCCATTTAAACTGTGTAAAATGTGGACTTAGAAGTTTGTGACATATCTTCCAAGAATATGGGTTCTGGAGGTGGGCTAACCTATATTATATTAAGGCCGTAAGGAAGAACCTGGTCTGGTCTCGGGCATACAGATGATAGAGTTCACTTGTTCTATTAGCCACTCCTGGTTCTCCTTACGGTAGCTTGGAGGAACCCCTGGCTAGACATCAGATAATGTAAAGGTCATTCAAACAATTAGTTATCTCTACTCCTGGTTGTGGAAGCTTAGGGGCAGGGTTGGTGATACAGGTTAATTAAGTTACTAGGTATCTTCAGTTCTAGTTATGAAAACTTGATATGACCTGGCCAAAAGATACCACAGTTCACTAGGTTATTAACTACTTGCAATTTCAAGCATTCTGGAAAAATAGGTTATACATGCTTCCCTTTGAAAGGAAAGTCCTGGGTGCTTAACATTCCTGGCTTCCCTAGAGATCTGTGAGCATAGGACCTTTCTGCTATCAACACAACCCTTAGTGGACAGTGAGTTTAAAAACACCAATGAGAGAACACATAAATGTGGGATAGAAAAGTCTTGGAGGCTATGGGAGGGACTAGAGGGAAAGGGATGGGTAGTAGATTTCATCAAAGCACAGTCTGAGTGCTTGTGGAATTTTCAATTAAAAAGAGAAATAATAAAGAAACACTACCCTAAAATAATAAACACACAGGGATCCACCCCATAAACAACCACCAAACCCAGTCACTAGGCAGATGCCAACAAAAGCCTGCTGACAGGAGCCTGATATAGCTGTTACCTGGGAGGCTCTGTCAGTGCCTGGCAATTACAGAAGTGGATGCTCAAAGTCATCCATTGGATGGAGCACAAGGTCCCCAGTGAAGGAGCCAGAGAAATACCCAGGGAGCTGAAGGGGACTGAAGCCCCATAGGAGGAACATCGATATTAACTAACTAGTACACCCAGAGCTCCTTGGAACTATACCACCAATCAAAGAAAACACATGGTAGAACTGTGGCTCTAGCTATGTATGTAGCAGAGGATGGCCTAGTAGGTCATCAATGGGAGGAGAGGCCCTTGAGCCTGTGAAGGTTCTATGCCTCAGTATAGGGGAATGCCAGGACCAGGAATGGGGTTGGGGAGCAGCTGGAGGGGGAAAGGGGTAGGGGATTTTCAGAGGGGAAACTAGGAAAGGGGATAACATTTGAAATGTAAATAAAAAATATCTAATAAAAAAATTTAAAAAGAAGAAAGAAAAAAGAATATATTACATTTACTGATACATTATTAAGCTAAAGAGGCAGAAGAATGTTTGTGTGTGTGTTTCTGTGTTTAGATGAATAAAGATTTATAGGAAATATAGGAACATGAAGAGAAAGCTAATGTTGTGTTCATAAAAATGGTACTTAGTGCCCAAGAATTTTGTTTTATTATTACATAACATACTACTGCTTACTTTAAAAACAAGCATGCACACATTCATATATATATACACATACTTATTATATATTAGTAATACTTATTGAAGGCTACTGTTTTTACAAATTAATTTTTGTCATTTTGAATTTAACTGTTGTTATAAAAAATTAATCAGTCATATCGTTCTGTAATAATTTTACTTATTGGAATAAGGTGAAATATACACTGTGAAATTTAGTAAACAAAGTCATCACTTCCACATTTTAGAGTCTTAATAAGGGCAGAAACCTTTCATAGTCTGTGGGATACATTCCTCATAGGAAAAGCATCTTGTATCATTTTTGCCAGGATCCCATGCTATGAGATTCCATAATATAACTGATAACTATATCTTTATTTTTAGAATGGAAAGATATATATGATTATTTTACATTGTTATTTCCTTAAGGGATGCAAGAATTTAACAACTTCCATTAAACCAATTAATACACATTTTTTGCTGAGTTTATTTTATGTAGTTGAGTATAAATAGCATTGCACATCTGGAGGAAATGGGATGTTGTGTGTCTTATAGAGGGCAGTGTGGGCTTGTTAAAGAATCCATGACATATGAAGAGAGAGTTAACCTAAGTTGTATGCACTGAGCGTGAAATAGGAAATGCAGAGCTCAGAGCCACCCGTTAAGATCCTCTTATCTCTCCGCGAAAGGAAACTGAACTCTCTGTATTGCTGGAGCTGTGAGGCAGTCCAAAAAGATTTATCATGAATGGGGGATGGGAGGCTAGTTAAAAGGATTTTATAGCCTTTTGGCTTCCGAGCAGAAACAGCTGCCGAAATACCTCTCCATACTGATCACCAAATGAAATCTATTAGGCATCCACATCCACATGGACTCTATCACAGCCAGGCTAATGGAAATCCACTCTGAATCCAGTCAAGACTAGGGTAAATGAACATCTTTAGTTTATATTCAAGGTGTCCTGAAGTTTCAGAGTTATGAGTTGGTCTGTTCTTATGTTTCACAACTAGTATTAGGTCTTAAAAACATATTTAAAATTCACAAACATTTTAGAGACACAAAATATTGATCCTCCTGAATCCCTGGGTCAGTTTGGTTCACCAGATTGTGTGTGATCCAGAGAAAGATCAACTATTTCTCTCCTTTGCCCTTAACTTCACAAAGCCTTAATGGAAATAAGTTTCCTTTCAATAATAGACCCTAGATTCTCATCTAACAACAGATTTGGTTCAAGCTCCTTAAGCTCATATTTATTTTTTCTTTAAAGAATTCTTTTACATTGTACCTTGACTAGGCATGAACTTTTTAAAGTGTTGCAATCAAAGCTTAAAAGTCTAAGTGTCATTCTATTATATGTTACAACTATATGGATTCTATAATTAAAATGATGTCAGATTCATATCTGTAGGTGAAGGGACTATTTATGTTGTTTCCCTGACAAGTGATGGTATCAGGGTTATTTATAAAATGATTATAAAATATACGATATGTTACATTACATATTATATATGTATATATTATATAGAGAAATTATAAAATATAAAATATTATAAAATATAATAATGAGGGAGACCTGTACTGAAATCCAAACTTCAAGATTCTGTCCAAAAGCTACTCAGACTTACTCAGGAAATTCTAGAATATAAGATATAAACTACTACCATGCATTATAAAAGTAAATGGAAAATGGCACAAAAGAAAACCTTATTCTAATATGCTTTAATATGTCTGAGAACAATAACACACTAAATATTCTGAATTGGTTTTGTGACATTAAATTGCCAAACTGCAGTTACAGCTTGAAATTAAGGCTGTGATTGCACTAGGTGAAGAACCTAAAGCAGATTACTCACGGTTACAGTGGTAAGGACACGGTAGGAGACAGAGAATGTAGTCAGGTCAAATGAATCTGGCACAAATAGTTTCACAGTTTAAAAACTGATCAAAATTTTGAAGAATTCAGGATGTGATAAACTGGATACAATAAGATATATTGTTGGTTTTCAAAAATGCCTTATGGCTTGTGAGAATGAGGCACCACAAAGAACTGCAGAGGCAGTGCCCTGGAGATTGCAGAATGATAATTTGAATTTAGTAATTACTAAGAATTTTGATAAGCTCCAGACATCCTTCTGAAATATATGACTCACATCTAGGGTTGTGGATGATACTGCTAATTTAGTTTTGAATCAAATAAGATAAATAGATAGAACCAATATTAAGGAAGGACCTCAGACAGATTCCTAGTGTATTTCCATTAATAAATATTCCAGATATAGAAAACTAAGACACACCTCTAAAGCAATACAAATAGCCTCACAGGCAATTAGAAAGCCCTCAAGGAACACCTTTCATGATATGTCCATGGTTTCTGCACTTTGCACATGATTCCTTTTCCTGAATTTTCTTGAAATTTTATATTAATGCATGTCATATTGACTAATCCTACCCCCCAGTTCTGCTTTCAGAGCATCATGCCTCCCCATGCTGCTCACCGCTCATGGCTCAGAGATACTCAGTGTAGGTAAATGATTGTCCACACCAAAGTCCACAAACTAAATGTCAACATTTTGGTTTTACTTTCTTGTGTTTTGATAATTTTTCACTTATTTGTAGTTTATGAAGATAGAGATAGATACATTTCAATTACCAGTTAAAAAGCCAACAGATACAAAGCATGATTAAAACTTGGTGAATATTTATTAACAAAATAGATACATAGACCACTATGTATTATATTCGTGTATAGGTTTTAACCGAAATGAGGCTCATGGACTCATTTATTTAAATGCTTAGTCAGAAGGGGGTGGTACTATTTGAAATGATTAGAAGGATTAGGAGGTGTTACCTTATTAAAAGAAGTGTGTCACTGGGGGTAGGCTTGAAGGTTTCAAAAACCCATACCAGGGCCACCCCCCCAAACCCCTCCCTCTGTCTCCTTGAGGATTAAGATGTAGCTCTCATCTACTGCTCAAACACCAAGTGCTCTCCTCCATGATGAAAATGGATTAAATCTCTGAAACTATCAGTAAAGCCCAAATTAATTTATTCCTTTATTGGAGTTTCTTCATCATAGTGTCTTTTCACAGCAATAGAAGAGTGACTGTGACAGTCAGTATGACATGAATGTAGCAAATATTCCATTATGAAGTAAGCATTATGAATATACCATTCTGTAGTAAGCACCTAGGCAAGTTATACAACAGGGTCTTAAAGAGTGATCCATGCTTCAGTGTCAATAAAGAGTACTTAGCCCATTTGTGTTTTCTTCTACAAAATAATAATTTTATCTTATGTTTGTGGTCTTATGATATTGGTATTATATATCCCAATATTTTTTAACAAAACCTTTTTACTCTCTCCTGACATCTCCAATATGCATGTGTATGAATATGTATCATATACATTTTTCTATATAGGTATATATAAATATAAATAAACATATACATTTATATAAGTGAACCTAGGTTGCATATAATAGAGAAGTGTCCCATCTTTGTTTTTCTGAGGATTGCTTCTTTTGCTTAACATAAGTTCTTCATTTCCATTCATTGTTTTTCAAGTGCTCCCATTTCATCCACTATGGCCGAATAATTCTTTGTCATCTGTGAATACTATATTTTCTTTACCCATACATCTGTTGCTATGTACTTCTGCTGATTCCTTAGCTTTATGTTTTGGTTATATTCAGTCATTTTTATTAGTTTTGACTACCTCTTTTTTTATTTGTTTGTTTGTTTGTTTTTGTTTTTCAAGACAAGGTTTCTCTGTTTAGCCCTGGCTGTCCTGGAATTCACTCTGTAGACCAGGCTGATCTCTAACTCAGAAATCCACCTGCCTCTGCCTCCCAAGTACTGGGATTAAAGGCGTTCACCTCCACCACCCGGCTTTTGACTACCGCTTATAAAGATGTTAGCATCATTCTACTGAGCTCACTTTGTATTGGTCACTGAATCAACTTGTATGTATCTTGGACACATCTTGATGATAGTAGAGATCCACATATATACTCATACTATATTAAATGGATTTATTTGATGATAGTAGAGATCCATATATATACTCATACTATATTAAATGTGTTTATTTGATGATAGTAGAGATCCACATATATATTCATACTATATTAAATGGATTTATTAGCATTGGATTTCTGTATGTGTATTATGTATGTAAAAATAATTTATAAATAAGAGGTCATGAATTTGGCAGAAGTTGGAAAGAGAAGATGAGGGGCAAACTACAATAAATTTAATGTTCTGTACAAAAGTCTTCCATATTTAGGTTAAAAATACGCTTAATGAGGACAGAATCTTAAATTCTTAATATTAAGGAATTCTGGTGATATATTTAAAACAATATGAATGTATTCTAATATTTAATACTACTGTTCTGGTTGTGGGTCAGTTATTTTTTCCCATCTTGACACAAGCTACAATTATCTGGGAAGAATGGCCCTAATCAAAAAAATGCCAATATCTTTTACTATATTAAAATGAATTTTAGCTAAGTTGAAACAAACAAACAAATAAACTAAAAAATTCCCTCTAGAATGTCTCAAGGAGTTAGAATAACTAGGAAGTGGTAGCACACACTGTTAATCCCAGCAATCTGGAGTCAGAGGCAAGCAGATATTTGTGAGTTCAAAGACAGCCTAGTCTACAAAGAGTTACGGGAGAGTCAGAACTTATATAATAATAATAATAATAATAATAATAATAATAATAATAATAATAATAATAGCAAATAAATGAAAAAAGATATCAGGAAATATTACTTGATATTTTATTACATACAACATTAGTTTCCAGTATGATGTATCTTTGATTTAAGTATAAATTTAGAGATAGATAGCGGATCACCAAAGTTTTAAAGTCACTCTTGAAGTTGCAAGATGAAATACCATACTCTTATTTTTATTTGGTAGCACAAATTCATTTTTATTAATTTATTGCAATGTATTCCAATCATATTATTTCCTCTTTCCTAATTCCTCCCAGATCTTACCCTTCCGTCCCTACTCTCCCAACTTCTTGTTCTTTCTCCCTTAAAGGCAAAACAAAACAACAAACTTCATGTACCCACAAACTAAAACCAAAGAAACAAAGAAAAAACAAAACAAAATGAAATCATGACATTCATTTTGCTTTGATCACCTTCTTGTGAAATCATTATTGTAGATGTGTGAGGCATAAAAAGGTAATATTTATAAGTCCTCTTTTGGTCAAATGCACACCTACAGTTGAGAGTCTTTTGTTTTAGAATTTTCTTATTTGAACCAAAAGTTTTCATTCACAGATGCCTTCTTTATTTTTCTTGCTTCATCAAATGAGACTCTTACCTAAATTTTGTTAAGTGTGCACATGAATAGGACTTATTCAACTTATTGTTGATAAAATACATACTGTGTATATGAAAAGACTTGTTCATCAACCTGATGGTAGGCACTGACTCCTGATTATATATTGTTGTGAACTTACATAATGTAAATCAATAAGAAAACATTTCATTATTTTCTTGTAACATAAGATAGGACTAAGACATTCAAACAAATCTAAGATTATGCCTCTGCATTTCATTGGGTGATAAGAACTCTGCACCTCTCCTGAGAGTATTGGTTCTGTTTACCCTCCCCCCTTTTTTCATTAGTCCAAATGAAACAATGAAGGACACATGTCTGTGGATTTAGACTCAGTCTATGACATGATATTGTGTCTAAGAAAAAGGTGGCTTCCTGAGGATCATGTGTTATTTTCTACCTTGTCAGGCACCGTTCAAAATATATCCTGGCATTTTAATATTGGATACAAACTTCTCTGGGAAGAAAACAGAGGAGCAACATTTTTGCAAGTTGCTGTATGAATGTACAGGAATGGATAGACACCATTTGGCCTCATGAGATTACTGTTAAAGGGGCTGTGCTCCCATGCTGTCTTGAGCAGAGGATAAAGAAAGCTGCATGATTTGAGAAGCTCACCTGGCATTGCCTTCTTCTCAAAGGACTCTCTGGCCTCCTCCTGAATTAAGATTAATTGTCAAGTTTGTCTCCTTGAGAATGCTGGTGACCTGTGTGTAGTGCTCTGTATTGGGGAAACTTCTCTGGGCCTTCGATCTCTTATTTACAAAGGGCTGCAGTGAAATTTAAAATTAAGCATATAAGTTTAAGTTAGAACAGCAACATATACAGGGCAGATTCTTGATGTTAATGTTATTGCTATGATTATCTGAAAAGTAAATTTCTTTAAATCTGCTTGCCAACTCATCTCCAGCAAGGTATTAGCAGTTTCTTGTAAGGTATTTATGCTTAAAGGTATCAAATTTTAATTAGGTGAGTTTTGAAGTTTACAAAACCGTCATGTCAGAGCACAAAGAGGAAAACATTTAACTGTAGAGTTTCAAATACTTTTTTGTCAGAGCCTAGAAAAGGAAGGAAACTGGACATCACTGCATAGCTCCAAGTGTTTTTAGTTATGTTTTTGCCTAACTTTTAAACAATTCCTCTGAGAATTTGGACTCCAAATTTTCTTAGTTCAACTGTTTGGTCTTTGGGGGAGACGTAGGCTACTCTTGTCTCATCAGGTGTGTATGTGTATCTGTGATGAACTTCAGTGGCCTTGACTTAATTGTCTTGTAAAACATGGGCATTTTTCACTATAATCAAATACAGCTCTGTGTGTAATCTTCAGACAAACACTGAGAAGAGCTTAGACTGTAGAACATTTATCTTTCATTTGTACAAAATTGCAATTTTCTGTCTGAGCTAAATATTGGTAAATACAATGCATTAAAAATAAATTCAAAAGGAGAAAAGAGAAGAAAACATGGAATGGGATACAAGAATAAACATTCAAGATTCTCTAAAAGAAAAAAAATAATAATCAGTGCAATTAGAACATTTACAGAGTGGATATGTTAGTTTAAGTTCGGGTCCTGCCTCTGATCTTGTTCACTTAACCAGATGAAATGACGAAGGTTAGCAGAGTCAGAGGTGAAATTCTGGCTGTATTTCTGGACCCTTGAAAGGCAAAGGTCATGCTCAATTCTTCTGAGTTATTTCCTGCCATTTTCTCCTGACATATGAGCCTTTCGCTCAAGATACATTGGTAAGCCCCCTCGGAAAAACTCTTGAGTTACCCTTCTCCAGGATGAAGGCCATGTGAAAAGGTGCAAGCTGTGTTCTGAACTGCACATCCATCTGTGGAGATGCTTCGGGCTTTCTTAAGTGTTTTCTGGAAGCTGAATTAAGGCTGTCAGTTCTTGTAAGGAAGACCTTTTATAGTGTTCCTAATTAGCTTACTGGCTGGAGAGTGTGCTGCTCCTGGCTTCACTGTGCCTGCTCCTTCTGAGTGAGCCACTGCTGAATGAATGTGCTGTTTTATAATGATGTCACTCTTACACTTCATTGTCTTCAGAGCAAGCTTCCTGTTACAGAATGAACGTTAAAACGTCAGAGTCTAGAGTATAGGGAGGGAGGAGGGAGGGACAGAGGGAAAGGGAGAAGAGGGGAGAGGGGGAGAGTGTGAGGGTAGGAGGAGGAAGAGAGAGAGAGAGAGAGAGAGAGAGAGAGAGAGAGAGAGAGAGAGAATAGATACTTATGTTTGAATGTGCTTGTGGATTTTATTAAAAGTTAAGCAGCTGTGGGATGACCAAGGTGTCTCTGCCTTTAATCATTTTCATTTTTAAAACAGAGGCTTATATTTCCTCATCTTCAGCTGTCCCAGAGGGCAACTAGGCCAACTTTAACAACATTAATTTATCTTTATGACAGGACTAGGTATGCCGCAGGTCTTCAGGACTGCCTAAAATGTCTGGAAAAGGAGATAATGAAGAGGATATTAGAATTGTAAACAGGAACAATTTTGTAATAAAAACCATATATTTTCTCCATTGGACTTTGGGCTTAATACAGCAGTACCAAATGTGTCACAAGTCATAATTTGTTGATGGCTACTGAGCATTAGTTACAGTCAGAAATTGTGCTTAAAGAGCAAGTCCTCCTGGCATCCTATAACAGATGACCTAGGATGTATAACTACAGTTCAGCTGTTCTAACTTGTGTCCCCTATTTGATTATTGTGTTATCTGAGGAAAAAAAAATATGTGTTTGTCTCCCCTTCCCCAGCTGCACAGATTCTGGCTCTTATGCAGAATTCTTAGCATAAGTTTAAAGAATTTTCTAACTCTGAATGTGAAGGGATCACAGTAAAGGTGGGTGGGGATGGGGCAGGGTCAGGTCCAGATCTTGACTTGCTTGAAAGGAGGGATGCAGAATAGAGGCTGAGAAATGCAGTGTGCTCCCTACCTTCCTCATTCTCTAGCTGCTAGAGCATCTCTGATTCTGTCCATATTCATTCTTGTTGCTGACAATGCAGAATAGAAGGCTGAGAAATGCAGTGTGCTCCCTACCTTCCTCATTCTCTAGAAGGCTGAGAAATGCAGTGTGCTCCCCACCTTCCTCATTCTCTAGCTGCTAGGGCATCTCTGATTCTGTCCATATTCATTCTTGTTGCTGACAAAGTTGATGTGTCTGCTACAGTGGACTAGAAAAAATAAAATAAAAACTAGATTGTTCCCCTAAAAGCTAGAGTTCATTGTCTGGAAGGAATGCAGGGGAATGATGTGCTCTGGCACCACCTGGACAGATATCACCACAGATAGAGCACGATCAACAAAGTTCATCCTCCACGAATATCTGGTCTGTTCTCCTATTCACATAGCAAAAATTTTAACACAATCCTAAGAACAAAGCAATTTCTCTTAATAAAGTATCTATTTGCATTTCGTGTCTGCGTTTAGTACAGGCAGTGGTCCCTGTTCCATAATATAGTCCCTGAATTAGTTAACCTGGAGCCATGAGGAATAGAGTGTTTCAATCCCTATTGAGATCTTTCCCAATTCACAACAGTAACAATATCATTTATGTTTTCAATTAGCCACAATTTTGTCCCACATGTTAAATATGATGAGGTATGTTTCAGAAAACATAAATCTTTACCCCAAGAAGGCTGCTGTGAGATCCTAAGCATTTGAACTGAGAACGAAAAAGAAAGAAAGGAAGAAAGGAAGAAAGGAAGAAAGGAAGAAAGAGAGAGAGAGAGAGAGAGAGAGAGAGA
>NC_034593.1:3029172-3050000 GCF_900095145.1 Mus pahari | reverse complement strand
CTCTCTCTCTCTCTCTCTCTCTCTCTCTCTCTCTCTCTCTCTCTCTCTCCTTTTCTATGACAGGGAGTTAGTAGAGCCATCAGTGTGGCATCTGTCTTCCTGCTAGGCCCAAATTGTTTTCAATGATGGATGTCACAGTCTGTATGATCAAAATAGAAGTCCTGCTGCTTTTAATTGCAAAATCGGAGTACTTGCACATTTGTTATTATGCTGAGGTTATTACCCCACACAAAATGAATTAACAGGTGAAAATAATTGATGAGAAGAGTCTAGGGAATTTTAGCCTCTTCAAAGAGACTATGTAATTATGGCATAATGAATGTTCTGAGACAAATCTGTGGGGGGCAGCATGAGACTACCAAAGATATTCTTAGCTTGATGATAAATTCGATCAAATTCTGCTGTAATACTTCTTAAATTTGCTTAGCAATTAGTTTAATAGACCTACATGATTCATGATAACATACTGAGAATTTTTAAATAAGTTTGTTCCACCCATCTATAAATTAGGTGACTTCTCTCAGCTTTCTTTCCTAGGTAAAGGAGACTGATAATGAGTCACAGTTCCTAAAACAAGATGACACTGGATGAGAGCCTCTTGCTAGCAGGCAGCATCTCAGAGAATTTCTCTAACAGTTGGGCCCTTCTTGTTCCATTCTGAATAAATTTTCAAAGAAATTAAGAGTCTCCCAACATAGGAAGAAGGCATGTTGGACTGGTGGTATGTGGTTTAAAAACTGTGTAAGTTAAAGTATCTGTTGTAGACTTTCTAACCAGTATTCCCTTGAGACTAAGTGAGATTTCAAGTCCATTCACCCCTTGAGTCAATACACTGGAGAGTCTCCTCATATCACCTCGTCTCTGACATCCCTAACTTGCACAGAGGTGCTCTGTCTCCTTAACCTTATATGGAACATGGCTTCAGAAAGTGAAAATCACAGTCCTTGTATATGATAGTCAAATTGCTTTTCACAAATGCCTAATTAGTTATATAGCAGTAGTTATGAGATGGCAGCCTAAAAGTCACAATGAGAGCAAATAATTAAATTCTACAAGGAAAGTTAATTGCTGTTCATGTGAGTCTGTAATTCTACCAATCATGGTTACTGCAGGAGAATTGAATGTCCAAGACCAGCCTTAGATACAGTAGAGAGAGTTTATGGACAGCTTGGGCAACACTGCAAAAGTCTGCCTGGGGAGGGGACATAAAAAAACCAAAATTTTCACAGGTAGTAATTTAAAGGAACACACATGCTCATGAATGTGTGAACACACACACACACACANACACACACACACACACACACACACACACACACACACACACACCACAAGTACACAGCATCAGCAAACAACACCAATAATTACCCACAGGACAAACATGTCACAAGCATGCTTTTCTTTTTGTTTTCCATAGTTGCCTGTTACCACATAGTGTCCATTTCTATGTCATGATGAATCTTCAGCTATCAAAAACTAAAAATAAAGTTAACTGTGACAACTTTTGTGTGAATATGTATAATGGAATTCTTGAGTTCTAAGAATGAAAGAAAAAGATTAACAGACATATCTATAAACTATTTGGGACTTATGAACTCAAGTAGAAGTTTGGTACATTTAAACAAATTTGTGTAGAAGAGCTTTATCTGAGATGCTAAATAAGTTTTATTTATCCATTTTTCTAGAGTGTGTGCACCACTTATTATGTCTCTAGTTCATTTGTTACTGCTCTAGACACAATTCCCTTCCCCCAAAGTAGTAATATCTTTCTAAATTACGAAGAATTATTCCTATTCTATCATACACTTTCAAGTAACTGTTATTTTCCCCTGATTTAAATGAAATGCATGTCAGAGAGGAGTCAGTGATATGAAGAAGACTCAAGGTTGAAGTATAAATCATTATTTTCAGATTTAGAGTCCAGATTTAAGTATTTAGGAACCTATAATATCAAAGAGTCCCAGCAAAGGAAGAAAATGATCTTCATGCCAGGAAATCTAATGAATTCAAGACAGGCAGTGGACTGCCCACATGTGAAGCCAGCTGTGGTAACTCATATTAGACCACATATCACTTGCGGAAGTATTTCTCATAAACCGTCATTTTCCTGCATATCTTCAATACCGACCCTCAGAATTTCTCCAAAGATATTAACAACAGGTAAATCCTTTTTATATGAAGCAGTTAGTATTTGAAAACATGAAAACATGAAAAGGAGGGTGTTTATACAATCTGACTTTAATTGCATTGTAATCCGTCTGCTGATACTTTATTGTTTGGTTTTAGCTTTAAGGGGAAGCAAAGTAACCAAAATTTAGAGGTTCATGTTCATTTTTGATTCCTGTTTCATTTATATTGTATTGGGCTATTGTTATGAAAAACCATGGAAAATACTCGGGGGATTTCAACTTGATCCAGAGGAAGAAGCAAAAGGAAAAAAAAAAAAAAAAAAAACCTTGAATTTTAAAAATAATTGATGTTAATGAAGGTAGGTCCCATATGTTTTACTGAAATTTGTTCATTAAAGGAATTCTAATTTTTTTTTAGATGACCAAAGGACAACCAGGTACACAATTTAAATTTCTTTGTGAGCTATGTAAACACAAGTGCAAGCGACTCACAAAGAAAGAAGAGAACACAGGGATTGTCGAAGGATTATGATGGCTTTTTGACAAATGATATAGGCATGGAGTGCAGAATAACATACTCTGGAGTAAATGCACACTTTTATTCCCTTGTATCTCCTTCCCGTATGTAATATGTAAAGAAGCACAAACATCTAGACAGTATATAGTGACTACAAACAAAGAACATTCAATCCGCGTGTATGTTTACCAGAGAAAACGTATTTCGGATGAGAAAATCAGGTGTCCTTTCTTAATGAGCACAGAATGTGAGCTAGTCAGCAAAGGCACGAGGGTATTTGCTATATTCATGGGCAATTGCAAAATAATTCTTCTAGTGCCATAGAAAATGATGAGCTCATGGAATTTGAGTCACTGACTTAAAGGCACATCCATTTCCAGGAAAGGAGACGTTATTGTTGATAATTTAATAAGAATGCAAATAATTTCTTTGATAATGCTGGGAGTTTGGTAGTATTAGCAGGCAGCTAGTGTGCTGTGAATTCTGTGTCATTATATTGAATTGGATTTTGGATGTGGCTTTATGGAGACAGCGCTGTTTTCTGAGTAATACCCCATTCAAACACCCCCGTCTGATGTATTGCATTAATAGATCATCAGAATCAGTTGTCATTCTGGTGATTTATTAGTGTAATACATGAGAATGAGACTTGCTGATGATGTATTTAGTACTCACAAGATGGCAGTGTACGAAGAGGAGGAAAACCCAGTGAGGAAGCCCTTATAATATGATAAAGCCTGCCAATTCACAGTACTTTGAAAGCTTAGGGGGTTGCTATGTTAGTGTTTCTGGGCTAAGCCCACTTTTAGGATGCTGCTGCAGTGACAACATTATCCTTGTTCTAAATAACTCCACTGGTGAACTGAACGTTAATATTCATGTATGTGTAGTTACCATGAAATGTTTTAGAATCTGTCAGTAACTACATTTGTCAGAAAACATGTATAAATACTGCTGGCTTCTGGGAAAGAAAGAAAATCTGTATTAAGCAGGGTTTTCCAGTATGATACTCAAATATATTATTGTAATAACCATTTTCCAACTGATGGCTTGTGCCAAAGGGAAGCTTGTGCTAGTGAGACTATGTACTACCAATCATGGGCACGCTTCTCACATTAGCCAGAGTGGCAGAGATTTTAAGTAAAACATTAAACTTAGGTCCCAATGTCATACATTTTCTGCTAATAGAGCTTGCAACACCTACTATAAATGTAGATGAATTAGAGGCTCCCAGTGACCTCTATCTACCTCCTGCTGGGCTTTTTCGAAAAGGGTAAAATACAGACTTGTAAATGTTTATAACACAGGGCTAAAAAGGCTTTTTTTATGCAATGGAATAGCAGTTACTGTTCACCTCCTTACAGCAGCTGATTGCATCATAAATAAAACATTGGGGCCAGTCATCCTGCCGTGGAGTGGATGCATTTACAAAGTGGCCAAAAGGCATTGGCAAAGGGATCATGACTGTCTTGGCCAGGACTCTGACCTGTAGATGTGATGCAGTGAGGGCTGCTTGTGCAGTGTAGAAACCAGAGGTGGGGGTGGGGGGTGGAGGGTGGGGACACAGAATTTTTAGAGGCAATAGCCATGTGCTTTTGCTTGGTAATACATTAGTTAGAACATTGTTTAAAGTGGTCTTCTGATTTCCAAGCCAGGAATGCATTGAAGTGACGGAGGGAAAAGTTACCCAAGCAGTGAAGGTAATTCCTGACCAGTATTTGCCCAGTCCCTTCAGTTTTGTTCTCAACAAAGCTGGTAGAGACTTTCTTACTATGTCTTGATTACAGTTGGGTTTGGGGTATGTTAAGAAATCCAGGCAAACAAGCAGAATGCTCTTTTATTAAGCAAGATATCCACTTTCTCATGTATTTTTATATCTCAACTATCAATTATCATTCCTTAAATTTTTGACTAAGTCACTTTATGATCCATGAGAAACAAATCAAATAGAATCCCTGGACTTTTCTAACCATCTACGTGCTGTCTAAAGTCATAGAAACTGTCACAGAAAAATTCTACTCCCTGCTTTTTATCACAGACTATCCTGAAATTCTTATAGCTAACTATAAAAATATCTAATGTAATGACCAGTAAAATATGAGTCCTCTAAAATGGCTACTACCATTTTGAACTACAAACACCCAGACTCACTGTACTTCAAATGTGATAGAAACACTGATGATCAATGACTAACTATTCTCTATTGATTGTTTCCTTCAAGTCTATCAGGTAAATGATAGACAGAGAACAAAGAGATACCAGTAAAATTGCCAAATTATGTACACTGAGTGCTATGTCAAAAGAAGTCATGTAAGTAATCTCATGATTACTGCTACAATTAGGCAACAATTTTTATGATAGAAAGTAGTTTTTCACATTCAATGGGAGTGTTTTTCTATTTAATTCAAATATATTTTCACAGGACCTCTTATTTGTACCCTAAACTCACCAGCATAAAACATATTTAATTATTTGTCTAGAAAATTTTAAAGGGGCTTGACGGGACTATGAGGAACACCAGGAAGGGACCCTGATGAGAGTTTATTCTTTAGTTGATAAGCCTTGGACATCTTCAAGGGTAGAATCATCTCTAATAAGATCAACACCCACAAGAAGACACTTAAACTTGAACAAGTGCATCAGTGGGGCCAAATAACTCATAAGAAAAATATAAATGTGCATGGAATATACAAAAGATGAATGAAGCCTGACCAGTACAGATGCAGATGCTCACAGCCAACCTTCAGACTAATCATGGGGACACCAAGGAAAGAGCTAGGAGAGGGACTGAAGGAGCTGAAGGGGTTTGCAAGCCCGAGGGAAGAACAAGAGTATAATCCAACCAGACCTCTCAGAGTTCTCAGGGCCTAAACCACCAACCAAAGAGCACACTTGAAGGGACCCATGGCTCCAGCTGCATATGTAGCAGAGAATGGTCTTAACTGACATAAATGAGAGGGGAGGCCCTTGGTCCTGTGGAGTCACAATGACCCAGTATTGACATGCTCGGGTGGCGAGGTAGGAGTAGGGGTGTACCCTCAGAAGTAGAAAATGGAATAGGGGGTTTGTGGAGGGGAAAATTGAAAGGGGGACAACATTTGAAACATAATAAGGAAAATAACCAATAATTTAAAAACAGATGAAGTCAGTATTTGTTATATTTATTCAGCTCTTTGGAGAATGTATACTATAATGTTCCCAATATTTTGAACAATAGCACTAGAAATATTAAACAAAAATGCTTAGCAGTTCCCTGCTTTTAGTGGGACACACACAACATTGAGACCACCCAGAAATCCCTTCCTTACCAAGTGTAGCGTTATTTCCTTCCCTTATTCCTTCCCAGTCTCTCTCGCATTCTTTCTTCAGTCCTTCCTTTGCTTCTTTTCCATAATTTTCATTCTACTACATTTTCTGTAACAACATTTAGAAGAAGAAGAAGAAGAAGAAGAAGAAGAAGAAGAAGAAGAAGAAGAAGAAGAAGAAGAAGAAGAAGAAGAAGAAGAAGAAGAAGAAAGAAGNAGAAGAAGAAGAAGAAGAAGAAGAAGAAGAAGAAGAAGAAGAAGAAGAAGAAGAAGAAGAAGAAGAAGAAGAAGAAGAAGAAGAAGAAAGAAGAAAACTTTTAAAGAAAGAGCAAAGAGCAGTGGAGTAGGAGGGTTGTAGATCCAGGAAGATGCAGTGCCTCTTCATGTGACTCTGTGAAATCACTTTCTAGATATTTTGAAGTATTCTGCAATTCTTTACTATTACTATGTGATATTATATTGCATGATAATGGGATGTATCTATGTTGCCTTAATTGCAGTGATTGAAATGCCAAGATAAATATTGGAAACAATTTTTCCGAGGCTGAGGAGATGGCTCAGTAGTTAAGGTTGCTGGCTGCTCTTTCAGCAGTCACATGATGGTTCACAATTATCTGTGACTCCATTCTCAGGATATCCTATACTTTCTTCTGACATCCTCTGTTAATATGCATCAATTTCGTGCATAGATGTGAATCCAGACAAAACAACCCTATGTACATAGAATGAATGCTAAGAAAATTTATCACTGAAAAAATAATATTCTGAGTATTTTAAATTTGGTGCTCTGCTAGCCTGCTTTTGTGTGATTGTGTGATGGCAGCTTGGGCAGAGCGTGTCATCACCTGCAGCTGCCAGGTGCTGGGTATTTTGCTACTAGTTGTCTCCCCACTCCCTCTCCTTCTCCTTCTCCCTCTCCCTCCCCCTTCTCCCTCCACTCTCCCTCCCACTCTTCCCTCCCTCCCTCCCCCCTCCTCTTTCTCTCTGTCTTGTACATTCTTTGTCTCCTGGTCTGTCTGTCTGTCTGTCTGTCTGTCTGTCTGTCTGTCTTGGATTCTCTCTCATGTCCCAACTTGGAGAAGGCCTTTCCCACCCACCTCTACCCTAATAAATCTCTTGGGCTAATCTGCTGTGTGGTGTGACCTCTTAGTGGCACACCCTTGTCGCCAACCCTCCTTTGCAGCTTTATCCTAATACTAAAGAATGTTTTTAACTAGATAAACAGTGAAAATATGGAGGTGTAAAAATGGCTAAGCTAAGCTGTTTTTTTTTTAATTGTGAGGTTTTATAACCTAAATTCTAATAGTAGAAATGCATTCCAAAGTATATTCCTGATGTACTGAATAGTATCATTCTCTAAGAGAGAATTTATAAATATGTCATAAATATTAAATCTTAATAAATAAAACTTGTAAAAAAAAACAACCTAACTTTTCAACACCATAGATGACTCAAAATTACATAAGTGTTAACACTAAATTTATATACTACGTTTGTATCTGATATGGCAAATGAAGAAGCAATACAACCCAGAGAATTCAGACACCTTATCACCACTGCAGGAGGGACAGGAGGTGTGTGTGTGTGTGTGTGTGTGTGTGTGTGTGTGTGTGTATGTCCTTCACTTCACTCCAGTCTTACTGTAATATGGCTAGAGAGAGAACACAGCCAAGTACCAAACAGCCCTGCCTCTGTTATTTTCTCTCTCACACCAATTTCTGTATGAGAAAGTCTAAACTCTGCTATAGTTTCAGATACTTTAATGGTTCCTTCTTGCTTCATAAACATTACCTTCACTATTTCTATATCTTAGCTTGCCTTATTATTTCCTGCTAAAAAATAATGACTATTTCTTTTACTTTTTAAGTTAGCAGTAGTTATCCAATTCTCTCTCTCTCCCTCTCTCTCTCTCTCTCTCTCTCTCTCTCTCTCTCTCTTTCTCTCTCTTTCTTCCTCTCTCTTCCTTTCTCTTACACACACACACACACACACGCACACACACACACACACACACATACACACATGAAGCACATGAACTGTGCTGCAAATGGAATCTGAAATTATCAGGTGCAAAATTACCTGTAAAAAAAAACATAAGACAACAAACAATGGAGCTTTTATGTGATTTTTATAATTGTTTGTGTTTCATTAACATGCAAAGTTGTTTTAAAGGCTAACCTGTACACAAAAGAAGACATTTTTGATGAGAACTGTGCTTTGTTTAATGTTAGACACCATTGTATTTGCTTTTCTAATGTAACAATTCTAATTAGTACTTAGCACTCATCCTGAGTTATTCAGCTTGAACAATTTGAAGGTGACAGTCGAGTCACAATTCCATGGTACTCTTTGTCAGTACCTGTCAAAATGTAGCTAAGCCTTTAGAAGTTGTGATCTAAATACTGAAAAAAAAAATGTTAATCGTCCAGAAACAGTATGTCCTAGGTAATTTTCCAAAAATAAAATTGTACCTTACTCTTTAGTTAGCACTACCCTGTTAAATGTGACCCTGGCAAAGCTATGCCTGTCTACTAATCTCATCGCATTGTTTTATCATCTGATGTACTGCATGTGCCTGATTCATTCTATTTCATGGTGCAGTTGCATGAGTGGATTAATCACAAAGTTTCAAGTCAGTTAGTATGCATGCATACATATGCTTTGAAGAGATGAGAAGTAGATCATATTAAAAATGTGGAAAATGTTTTTCTTAATGTGCACTGAACAAATTATTTTCATATGTTAGACCACATCACATCACTTTAGCCATGCTGAGATTCACAATTTAATATGGACTACTTAGAGAAGAATGCAGGTTCAGAGTAGATGGAAGACTCCTCAGTGGTGACTGAAACCTTTTTATTAGGACTAAAAGGAGCAGTCATAAGACTGCAAAGGGCGAGGCTGATCATGAGCCACTACTATCCCCAGGCCATCCAAAAGAGAGCAAGCATAGTGTTGTTACTTAAGTGACGCAGACTTAAGCTTTTACCTTCAAATGACCTACTGAGAACTAAGTCATCATCTAGCGTCAATGCTGTATTTATGTATTGCTGCTAAAATAAAACTAATATATTTTCCCAAGCAACTTACTTTGTTTAAAAGTTGATAAGTTTTACTTTGTGAAATGTGGTAAAGTTAGTAATGTTCTTAATTTAGAAAGAGCTGATCAATTGTAAACAATTTATTACTAATTCATGGAAGTACTACATTAGTAGATTTTATGAAATATGAATAGCATATATAAATATCACTTAACATTAAAATAATGAAAAAATAAATTATTTCCATTACCATATACATGACTCTATTTTGTTCAGATATTGGGATGCTGCATGCATTTTGAGAAATACTTTAAAATTATCTCTGTATTTTGATGACATCCATGGGAATATGATATTATATTCCTAAATTCTAGTGTCTGAGACACCTGAACATCAGAAGTTTAAGCCCAGCCCCATTTCTAAGTGACTTCCAGACTGGTCTGAGTTTTACAAGACAACATCAATAAACAAACAAGATTAAATTTACTCTCATCCTCACTCACTTGTGACCTGGAAGAATGCAAGCTAAAGTATTGCTTCAGTAATATTTCCATAAGAGAAAGTTACTGGTTGATTTTGTCTTTATAAAGTTCTTATAAAACATTTTGATTTAGTAAAGTTTATATGAATATTTGACAAATCCCATCTTTCCATGTTTATGTCTCACATAGTGAATGTAATTTCGTTTAATGAAATTTTATTTAACTTTTTTCATACAATATATTTTCCAAAAAAAAAAAAGAAAGAAAAAACAAAAACAAAAACCACCACCAACACTACCACCACCAACAAAGATAGTGATATCAACCAAACAAGGCATAACAATTTAGAATAAGAAGGATTGGTTATTTTGGATATTGCTTGTTACTTTTTATGCTTTGGCCTTGTTATGACAGAGTAATTGGCAGATCTTAAAAGAGAAAGGTCTTGAGCCTGGTTTGGTGGTGCATGCTTTTAATCCCAGCACTCTAATCCCAGCACTCAGAAGACAGAGGCAGGATTTCTGAGTTCGAGGCCAGCCTTGTCTCCAGAGTGAGTTTCAGGACAGCCAGGGCTACACAGAGAAACCCTGTCTTGGACCATCCCACCACCCCCCCTGCAAGAGAGAGAGAGAGAGAGAGAGAGAGAGAGAGAGAGAGAGAGAGAGAGAGATGAACAAACAAAACCCGAAAAATAGACACCACCACAACTGAGGATCATGTGTACAAATGTGATACTCTGAAAATCATAAACATAAACTAGCCTTAGCACCTCCTTTCTAGATGTATCACCTAGATCTTTGCTTTGATAGTCATAGAGGGAAACATCCTATTTTAAAATAACTTATATATTTGGTCACTTATTAAGGTACATGGAAATTGGGTTATAATATATGCATTTTAAGGGAATTCAATTCAACTTACGGTAGTTGGCATTGCTAAATTTTGAGTTGGATGGAAAGGTTCTGTAAAATATAATATGTGAGAGTTGTATGGTCCAATAATAAAGTTGTTATTGGTTTAACATTTTGTTACAATTATTTGCTTATGGATATTTCTTTAGTATTGCTATAACAGCAGTAATTTACTATTCTTAGGTGGGTCACTAATATAATATAATATTATTTTGTTTAAGGTAATTCATATCACACAAGAAATTGTACTTAAATTTTTTTAGAGAAAAATACCCGCATGACTAGGTGTTTTAGTTAGGGTTTCCATTGCTATGAAGAGACAGCATTACCAAGGTAAATCTTACAAAGAACAACATTTAACTGTGGTTGGCTTATAGCTCCAGAGGTTCAGTCCATTATGATCATGGGTGAAGCATGACAGAGTCCAGGCAGGGATGCTGCTGGAAATGCTAAGCATTCTACATCTTGTTCCAAAGGCAAACAGAAGACTGTCATCCTCAGGATGCAAGGAAGAGCTCTTTTTGTTCATCACCACAGTGAAATACTTCCTCCAACAAGGCCACACCTACTTACAGTGCCACTCCCTGGGCCAAGTATATTGGGTAACGATGACTTTTGTCTAGCATTGTTTTATTGACCTTAGTTTTAAAGAAAAATACTAACAGTTACTGTAAAATGTGGTTATTCTCATCTTATTATTAAAGTTACTTTGTTTTAACCACATAAGTTTCCTACCTCTATATCTACTATGCTGTCTAAATAAAATAATAGCTTCATTTTAATATATTGAGAACTAACATTTTACTTTATCTAGTTTCAAATTCTTTAAACATTATTTATTGAATTGATTAAAAGAGTATATAAAGAATAAAATTGAACTATTAGTCTGGTGAACATTATGAACAATCACTCTTTAATATAATTAAACGTTATAAATAACTGGTACCTATAAGGGCTGACAGAGAGGGTAAAAGGCCATCATATACATGAAGATACTCTCAGAACTGACTTCTGGCCTCCATATGCATTCACAAATGTAAACAATATACAACACAGAATATATAGCCCAAAATATCTCTCTCTCTCTCTCTCTCTCTCTCTCACACACACACACACACACACACACACACCCACCACACCTGTTAATTAAATTCCATCCCACCTTACAGTACTTGCTTGAGAAACTACATATCCCAGAGTATCTTTGTGATATTGAAATAACTGAAGGATTCATGCAAGAATCATCATACATGCAAAATGTAACAGCAAATGTTGTTATGAAATCATTTGGAATTTAGTGCAGAACCCTGCATTATTGTCTAAAATGGCAGCATCCAGATCACTTTTGCCTCTCATTTTTTGATCTCTACTTAATGTTCAATGTCATTAACAAAGAGTCATAAAGAAAGGTAATTTTCTCAATAAAATGTAGCCTCTTTTACTTCAGTTTATCTTCATTTTCCTCTGTCTTTTGTAGTACTAATTTATCTTATCTTTTCAAATAAAGCAAAATTTTCAGTTTGGCAACAACATGGAGACCAAATCTATGTGCAGGAAACCCAAGTCAGTGTGATTAAAAGCTTCATCAGGTTTACAATCAGGTAAAGCTGGAAGTTTTCTGTCTATTCTCTTCCACTAAGTGACCCACCCCATTAATTGTTAATTTTATCTTCAGTTTTGACAGATGTAACAAGATTAATTTCCTCTCTTAGTTACAGTCGTTCTGCATAGTATTGATTTTCGTCTGGTAGCTATATGCTTTGGGGGGTGCTTTTGGTTTGAATAGAGGAAAACCGTTCACATGGCTATTTTTATGTATGTTCCCCTATATGTACATAACTACTGTAAATGGAAAAGTTATGAAACTCAACACTTTGTTCAAATGAATGTAGTAGTTATATAACCATATATACAAAGTGCAGTTTCTAAAATGAATAGTCTTACCACTTCTTGTCACTTTCTTTGCTGGGTTGTGCTGTGGAAGCATGGTTGACCTCACTTGTCTCGTCTCTAATGGTGCCATAGAATTTGGAAAGAAAAGGCAGAAATGCAAAAGTGTTATTGAGAAATTGGGACATCTCATATACAAAGAAGCAGAACATATACTAAACGAGTGGTGTCCAAACTCTATTATTCTAATGACCAGAAAAAGCAAATGGAATTTATCTGAGGCAGGAATGTGCTAGAGGAGTTTGAGGTACAAAACAGAAGGAATAATTTCTAATTTCCAATTAGAAAAATCTGTAAGACTCCCCAGCTGTAAACACTGGGACAGAGAAGATGCAACCCATCTCCTGGCAATAGCTCCTAAAAGGACTCATCAAAGTATGATGATGTTGCTTAAGCCCATTCTGAGCCAGATTTTTTAAACATTTCTGAAGCGTCTTTTATGAATATTTAAATTTTCCTTAGGTTAATATAATTTTAAATGTATTTTAGGACTGCCATTTGAGAGCAGCTTCCTCTCATTTGTACTTAAGAAGTTTGATGGAACTGGGGATGGTTTAGCCATTAAGAGTAGCCACCATTTTGTTGAAGACATTGCTCTGTTCCCAGAAACCAACACAAAACTGTATGTAACTCTAGCTACCGGGGATTTCACACCCTCTTCTATCTTTCTCATGTACTGATACTCAGGTATACATTCCCTGCCACATGCAATTAAAATACTAAATTCCGTCTGAAATATTTCAGTTTATATGAGGGTTGTTATTACTTAAAGCATACCTGATGGCACCAAATTTATTAAATTTCTCATTCTCTTACCACCACTCCATGTCAGAAACACCTGTGTGACCCTATTAACTCATACTTGTTAGTAAGTTCATTCCAAATAAAATTTAAACATTTATGGGGCATGTGTCACATTTTTTTCACGCTTCCTTCCTTTATTTTTAAATTATAGTCCTAAAATGTTATTAAATAATAATATTTCTCAAAAGATGATAAAAATACTAGATAATGCCAGACAGAGAACTGTAGTCAATATTTAGGATATGATAACTTATCTTATGTAGGGTCTTGTTGGGAAACATAGCAAGTGATAAAAGAAATAATGGGGATCTTCATCCTGCAGCCTAAAACAAGAAATATCTGAATTCTTCTGGTACATACAACTGTCTAAACATAACTTAATATAAAAATCAAAATATAATTTAACCTACGGCACAAAAATCTTATGGCACAAGAATGACTTAACAAATACATTCTTTTCTCATTGAGAGAAATAAACAAATGGTCCTTCTATTCCCCTTCAGTTGTGAGTTAAAATTAAGAAACCTCAAGTCATATGCTGTTAAAATTCATTTTAAAAATGCATCCCTGCTAATGTAGAATATTTTCTCAGATAACAAACATTCCTGATTTATAATGAGAAAAGTAACATAGCCTGCCTGATGATCTTTTCATGAATTTCTATAGATGCTCTACCTTAACGTTCTATCTTAATCTCCTTTTCTTTTTCTCTCTAGGGAGCCATTCTGCTAAAAGACCTACTTCTTCAAGGGAAATAATTACATTTAACAAAAGACAACGACTAATGCTATTACTATGAACATCTTTCTACATTGACAACTAGAAAAATCATGGTAGATAGATTTATAAATACTATTGTCTTGCACTGTAGGAAGCTTGCAATTTGGTCAGGATCTACATTTCATTTCTTTCCTTATGCTGAGAAGTCAGTTGTATTTTTTCAGTGTATCTTTAGAAGCTATTTTTTATTTGATACTTTATTTATATTTCAAATGTTATCTCCTTTCACGGTTTCCCTCTCTCCCAGAAACACCCTATCATATCCTCCCTCCCCCGCTTCTATGAGGGTGTTCCTCCCCAACCACGCACTCTCCCACCTCCCCGCCTTCGATTCCCCTACACTGGGGCATCTATGGAGCCTTCATAGGACCAAAAACCTCTCCTTCCATTGATGCACAACAAGGCCATCCTCTGCTACATATGCAGCTGGAGCCATGTGTATGTACTCCGCTTAGTCCCTGGGAGTTCTGGGGGGTCTGGCTGGTTAATATTGTTGTTCTTCCTATGGGGTTGCAAACCCCTTCAACTCCTTCAGTCCCTTTTCTAACTCTTCTATTAGGGACCCTGTGCTCAGTCCAATTGTTGGCTACTAACATCTGCCTCTGTATTTGTAAGGTTCTGGCAGGGCCTCTCAGGAGAGAACCATATCAGTCTCCTGTCAGCATGCGCTTCTTGGCATTCACAATAGTGTCTGGGATTGGTAACTGTATAAGAGATAAAGCCCCAGGTGGGACAGTGTCTGGGTGACCCTTTCTTTAGTCTCTGCTCTACACTTTATCCCCATATTTGCTCCTGTGAGTATGTTGTTCTTCTAAAAAGGACCGATGTATCTTTTGATCTTCCTTCTTGAGCTTCATGTGGTCTGTGAATTATATCCTGGTTATTTAGAGCTTTGGGGCTAATATCCACTTATCAGTGAGTGCATACTGTGTGTGTTTTTTGGTTATTTAGAGCTTTGGGGCTAATATCTACTTATCAGTGAGTGTATGCCATATTTGTTTTGTTTTGTTTTGTTTTGTTTTGTTTTGCGGTTGGGTTAACTCACTCAGGATGATATTTTATAGTTCTATCCATTTGCCTAAGAACTTCATGAATTCATCATTTTTAATAGCTAAGTAGTATTCCATTGGGTAAATGTACCACATTTTCTGTATCCATTCCTCTGTTGAGGGACATCTGGGTTCTTTTCCAGCTCCTGGCTATCATAAATAAAGCTTCAATGAAAACAGTGGAGCATGTGTCCTTGTTACATGTTGGAGCATCTTCTGGGTGTATGCCCAGAAATTGTATTAGTGGGTCCTCAGGTAGTATTATGTCCAATTTTGTGAAGAACCACCAAACTGATTTCCAGAGGGGTTGTACCAGGTTGTATGCCCCCTAGCAATGGAGGAGTGTTCCTCTTAGAAGCTATTTTGTACAAAACAATTACATTAATAGTGGCTTAGTCTGTCGTTAAACTTCACTCAAATTTCCTAATTGTTATAGATAGGTAAAGAGGTAGCTTGTACTATAGATAAATAGAAATAATAGCATTGTGTGATAAGTTTTGCTGCTCTACTGAAAACTATACTTTGCAATGTAAGAAGGAAGCTCAAAACAAGTTTCTAGTCTATGTTATGGGGCTTTTACACACACACACACACACACACACACACACACACACACACACAATAACTTATATGTTCTATATTTTTAAAATTCTTCTGTGACTATTGCATATGTATGTTGAGAAGCATGCTTGAATCAATAATGTATTTCACAAGATTTTATGTTCAAACATCTAGTTAAATGATTAAATTTCTAACATGTAATTTTTTGTTTCAAGAATTTTGAAAACATTACTAGTCAGTTAAAACTTAATAAAAATATTAGTAAAATAGAGCTATATTTCTAAATAGAACACTTAGCACATATGAATTATCTATGGTAGTTTTAAAAAGTGTATAAGATCTATCACTGTGAAAAACAAATCCGGATTGGCAAAATATACTCTAATAACAAATCTAAATTTAATTTGTTCACTGTAAGACATGGATTCTTCAAATGGCTCTATGAGTAACTGTATAGCAAACTGTTGTATTGACATTTCTTGATTCTGTTTTCTCTTTTTTAAATAGTGGCTCCTGCTTCCTAAGCTGACTTAGTAACACTGATGTCCTAACACTTACATAGTGAAAAATGGCCCTAACTTCTTTTCTTCTTGTCTAACAATCTCAAGAATGTAACACCACAGGCTGGCGATTTATCATGGGCTTTGTAATCTACTGACTGCCCAGCCTCATTTTTTAACATTTTAAAACTTATTCTTATCTCATTTCATCCAAAAATGGGCATTGATTGTTCTCTAGAAATGATCCTCTTAATAGTTTATCTAATGTCAACTGGTAATCCTTGACATCATATTCATATGGCAATGCTAAATGAATTCAACACACTGAATTTACTTAAGTTTAATTTTAATCACAATTGTATATTCATCTCCTTTCTCTCTCTCTCTCTCTCTCTCTCTCTCTCTCTCTCTCTCTCTCTCTCTCTCTCTGTGTGTGTGTGTGTGTGTGTGTGTGTGTGTAAAGACAGCACTTAAAGATAAAGAGGCTATGATTTGAGAGGAAGCAAAGTGGGAATGGGAAATGTAGGGGGCTCGAGGGAGGAAAGGGAAGGGAGGAAATGATAGCATTTTAAGTAAAAGAAGGTAAATGAAGCACTCTCAAGTTCTATTACTTGTTAAAATTATATATCAATACTAAGTAGTCCCAAATATATTCAAAATGGTGTTTGAGGGAGGTGTTTAAGCATTTATCATCCCCAGTTACTTCTGTTCCAAAGTTAACAGTTACTTCAATGCTAATTGTTATATTTGTGTTTAAACTTGAATGCTTTTGTAAAGCATTCCCTTTGTCAACCAACTGATTATAATTAAGTGGGGATGGAATAGGTGATTTCTAAGATAGCCAAAAGATGGAAAATTACTTTTACTTTAAACTTTGATGTGACTTTTAGAATGCATATGTTTAAAATTAACACTCCTAAAGAAAAGTAATGCATAAACCCTGGTGGGACAGGCTCACATTAATAGAAAATTACCACTTAGTGCTTACTCCAGTTCAGTTCCTTTTCCTAGGTTATGTAAGAGCTCCTTAACCAGTACCCCCTGAGCTCGTGTCTCTAGCTGCATATGTAGCAGAAGATGGCCTAATCGGCCATCATCGGGAAGAGAGGCCCCTTGGTCTTGTAAACTTCATATGACCCAGCACAGGGGAAGGCCAGGGCCAAGTAGTGGGAGTGGGTGGGTAGGAGGAAGGGGCTGGGGGAGGGTATAGGGAACTTTCGAGATAGCATTTGAAATGTAAATAAAGAAAATAATAATAAATAAAAAAAGAAAAGAAATAAGTCCCTGCAAAAAAGAAGAAGTCCCAAAGAGTGAGCTAGATGTTGACTGGAACAGGGAGTAGGGTGCTGTCCAGTGTGCGCTGCCAGTATCTTGGTGTTAGTAATTGAGGAGGGTCTTCACTTGATCCATGTGAGCATCATAGGGAGGGAGTGTCCTGATTAGCCAAATTTGCTGGTGCGAGGGTCTTGTTTTGGCTTTATAGCTGCAAAAGCAGCTGGCAGCATGCTAAAAAGGACCTGTACAGTAATCACCAGGCCCTCTGTGCAGGACCAAAAGGAAAAGCTCTTTCGCTGAAGTCCCCAGGGCTTCATGCCTCAGAATGGCAAAGAGTTTGCTGTTGGAATGATTTTAGAGAAATTTACAAGAAAAAGTTCATTATAAATTTCTCATACATTATGTCCCCTGAGAAACTTATCACTGTTTGTCAACTGCAACAGAAGGCATAATGCTTTTTTTATTAATAGGGTTCTTTTTTTCCAAAGGGATTGTTGTAAAATACCATGATTAATTGAAGATTTCTTTCTACTTCTGATTTGCCTGATTGACACAAATAACCCTTATTAATTTCCCCAGATGCCTCAAGCAGCAGAAGCAAAGGAATACAGGATGATACATTATTTATTCTCATATTCAGTGGTCATTTCCATCTTTGTCACAAGTATTAATTTAATGAGGTCACATTATTATGCTGCCCACCTACTCTGACATGGAGAGTGTTGATAAAACTCATTAAACTCTAGATTAAACACATTTTCTCATGTTCATGTTCAGATGTTTAAAACTGTGTCTCCTGTTACACATTGCTTTAACGGTGAGAGAACAAAATAATTACATGATATACGTATAAAATTCAACTGATAGTGCCATATTTTCAACTGTTTGCTGTTTAAAAGAAAATGCTAATGTCAAGTTTCAACTCTGTGAGGTTTCTATTTTGTTCATTAGTTTTAATAACATAAAGTCTTTCTCTCTCTCTCTCTCTCTCAATCTCTCTCTCTCTCTCTCTCCCTCTCTCTCCCTCTCTCTCCCTCTCTTTCTCTGTTTCATAAAGCTTTATTTTTCCTTACCACTTCTCAATTCATTTTTCCTCCCCCTTCTAACCTAATCCTCCTGTTATCACAGTCATACCCAGGTACAGTTCCAATACACTCATAAAATCTATTTCCTCCTTCCTCCCATGTCCCTCCTCAGTGCCTAACTTCTCTGCCTCTGTGGACTGTCGATTGGTTATCATTTATTTAATGGCTAATATTCAGATATAAGCATGTACCTGCCATATTGCTCTTTCTGGCTCTGGGTTAACCCACTCAGATGATTTTTTTCTAGTTCTATCAATTTGCCTGCAAATTCTATGATGTTATTTTTTAAAGACCTGGGTATGTAATTTTTTTTTCTGTTGTTTCAAACGTCTGAACATCATGAATAGGGTTGACCAATGTTCTTATGGAAGTGGGAAGTGTCCTTTAGGTATATACCCAAGAATTTATAGCTGGATGTTGAGGTAGGTTGAGTTCCATCTTTCTGAGGAAATGCCATATTAATATTTTTGGAGGCTATACAAGTTTTTATTCAACCAGCAATGGAGGAGTGTTGTTCCCCTTCCTTGATCCACATCATTCCAGCATAAACTGTCATTAGTGTCATTGATCTCAATCATTCTGAAAGACATAAGATGGAATTTGAAGCTGGGCAGTGGTGACACAATCCTTTAATCCCAGCATTCGGGAGGCAGAGGCAGGCAGATTTCTGAGTTTGAGGCCAGCCTGGTCTACAGAGTGAGTTCCAGGACAGCCAGGGCTATACAGAGAAANCNTGTCTCAAAAAGCCAAAAAACCAAACCAAACCAAACCAAACCAAAATAAAAAAAAAAAAAAAGCAAAAAACAAAAATACAAACTAAAACAAAACAAAACAAAAAGATGGAATCTCAAAGTAGTTTTGATTTGCATTTCATTGCTGTCTAAGGATACTGAACTTTTTTTTTTTTAAGTGTTTCTGAGCCATTTGATATTGTTATCCTCTATTGAGAATTCTTTGTTTAGGTCTGTACCCCATTTTTAATAGGATTGTTTGGTGTATTGATGTCTAGTTTCTTGATTTCCTTATATATTTTGGATATTAGCCCTCGATCAGATGTAGATTTGGTAAAAATCTGTTTCCCATTCTGTAGTCTGCTGTTTTATCTGAATAACAGTGTTTGTCTTACAGAAGTTTTTCAGTTTTATACGTTTCCGGTCACTATTAATTGCCATTTCTCATACATTTCAGCCATGCAAGACTTAGACTAAAAAGTACTATTTTACCCAGTATATTTTGCTAAATGTAGAACTAACTAGAAAGATATATTGTTATTTTAAATGAAGTATTACTTATATTTTTTTATATTCTGAATTCTAGAAGTCTTCTACAACCTCCATAAATCCACATTTTGAGTTGAAATTTAAATACAGGTAATTGTAAGTCAAGTTTTAATATCTAACTGCAGTTATTCTACCTCTGTTATAGAAAGTCACACCAGCATGAGAGACTTTTTGTGTGTGTGTGGGATTAGTTGAGATGGGCTAATGAAGTCCAGGCTTGTCTCAGACTTGCTGTGTAGGAGATGATGATTTTCAATTTATGGTCCTCCTGAAAGCACCTTCAAGGCTTGAGGTCACAACCTGTAACATCACAACTAGTTCCATGTAAAGCTTGGGGTCCATGGCCTCCTGCGTAGCAGAGAAACATTCTTCCCATGGGGTTATAGCTCTGGCTCTATGATCTTCAACTTTTGAAGAATAATTACAAGTGAAGTACTTCTTTTTTTCACTTTAAAAAAATTTAATTTAATTTTTATCTTCCATATTCCATTCCCTGCCCCCCATACAACCTCTGACTGCTCCACATACCACACCTCCTCCCCACCCCACCTGGTCACCACATGTGATGTTACTATATGCTATAGTGATATCCAGGGTCCTCTTGAGTACATGCAAGGAGAGATGGAGTCACATGGGAAGGATGAACATGAATCTACCTTTTAAAGATGATACAGAGAAAGGTGACAAATCAAGTAATTGCAAAGGTAGTAATGGCCAAGTGCAGGGACCAGTGTCAGCAAGGAACCTGGCTCTCCTCCTGGGAGAACCATTCAACACTTTAGAAAAGCAGAGTGACCATCTGTATGCTTTTATTTTTAATGTTTTGAAAATTCTGAAAGTGGTGTGGTATATATGTGAAAGAGAGTATCCGTGTCTCTTGGAGTTGGAAATGATTGTCAATGTCATAAACCTGAGCAGCTTTAAAAGTCCACCTGAGACTCTTCCTCCAAATACAGCCTGTTAACATTCATGGAGGGAAAAGGGGGCATACAAATTCAGGAGGTTGGGGAAGAAGCTTTGAATGGTGTAACAGTTTAAGAATGTCAGCCTTGAGCCGGGTGTGGTGGTGCATGCCTTTAATCCCAGCACTCGGGAGGCAGAGGCAGGCGGATTTCTGAGTTCAAGGCCAGCCTGGTCTACAAAGTGAGTTCCAGGA
>NC_034593.1:3010425-3029137 GCF_900095145.1 Mus pahari | reverse complement strand
AGCCTGGTCTACAAAGTGAGTTCCAGGATAGCCAGGGCTATACAGAGAAACCCTGTCTCAAAAAAACCAAAAAAAAAAAAAAAAAAAAAAAAAAAGTCAGCCTTATTTCTAATAGCCAGAAGCTAGAAAGAATCCAGGTGTCCTTCAACAGAGGAATAGATATAGAAAATGAGGTACATTTACACAATGGACTACTCAGCTATTGAAAATAATGGCTTCATGAAATTCTTAGGCAAATGGATGGAACTAGAAAATATCCTGAGTGAGGTAACCCAGTCACACGAGAACACTCACTGATAAGTGGATATTAGCTCAGAAGTCCAGAAAAGTAAGATACAATTCACAGACCACATGAAACTCAGGAAGAGGGAAGAACAAAGAGTGAATACTTCGGTCCTTCTTAGAAGGGAAAACAAACTCACAGGAGGAAATATAGAGACAAAGTGTGGTGCAGAGACTGAAGGAAAGGCCACCCAGAGACTACACCACCTACGGATTCATCCTATATACAGTCACCAAACCCAGACACTATTATTGATGCCAACAAGTGCTTGCTGACAGGAGCCTGCTATAGCTGTCTTCTGAGAGGCTCTGCCAGAGCCTGACAAACACAGAGGCAGATGATCACAGCCAACCACTGGGCTGAGCAGGAGGAGTTAGAAGAAGGACTGAAGGAGCTGAAGGGGTTTGCAACCCCATAGGAAGAACAACATTATAAACCAGCCAGAACCCATAGAGCTCCCAGGGGCTAAACTCTGAGTTTATGCTTGTACATTAGACAGTTGACTAATGGACGCCCCTCTTTAGTCTACACATTTTCATTGTTAAACAGAATACTTGAATGTCCTTATATCAATGTTTTATATTTTAATCCTTTAAGACATTTAACTTCTAAAACTATTGTAATTCCATTCTTTTGAGAAGTTAATTTTAAACTATTAATGAAAAAATACAAATGGCAATAGCATTCATGTTCTACTATTAAATGTTAATACATTCTAGCATATTTTTAAAAAGGTAATTCCAAGATTTGTGAATTTGTTAGAAGTAATAATTCTGTATTTTAAATCTTGTGTGATTTAAGTATGTCACACATATCCTGCAGAAAGTGAGGTGATATGTTGATGGCCTGCTTGAGGTCACAGAACAACGACAAATTAAGTAATTGCAAGGTGCTCATCAGAATGGCACTTAGCTTAGCTGTGTCCTCATGGCTATTTATCTTTCTAAATTTTAACATACCAAAAGCAGAACTTGCAGCACAAAGAGAATCTTGGTTTTCCCAAAATTTTTCTTTGCTGTTGGAGATCTACAATATTTTAAAGCTCTAGTTTCCCAAGTAATTTGGATAGTATGTGAAAATTCTTATACCAACATTTGGACATATTAGAAACTTCCTGATGCAAAAAGAAAGAAAACAAGAAGAAAGCATCTTTTGCAGGTGAGATTGACCTTGAGTTTACTGTATAACCTAGTATGACCATGATCATCTAATTATTCCATGCTTATCTGTCACATACAAAATTGTGCCCCATCAAAACCAGTTTATGTCCTAGGAGGAAATGCAGTGCTCTGTGCCTGATAGGTAAGCATTGAATCAATTTTGTCTCATCTCCAGACTCACATAAATATTTATACATTGTTACCTCTGAAGGAAGTATCCCATCAAAATCATCAAAACAGGGGAACATGATACACTGAATAGCATATTTATATGTACTCAGGTATAAAGTGTACAGTTTATCTCATTTATTTAACTTATAGAAAAAGATAGAAAGTCTTTTATGAAGATCCCTAACTTAAACAGCTATTATTTACAAATCTTACAAAGTAAATCCAACAATTTAAGTTATGTCTATTATCTTGTTTAAAGCTAAATAAATTTTAAATCTACACTGGCAAGAGAAATATCACATACTCTATATTAAAGTAACAAAGAAACATTTGTAAAAATTAAATCAGTTCTGATGGATATCAGAATGTGACACTATATTCATGCTATGAAGTATAAATTTTTAATTTGTCATTTTCATCTCTCTGTCATATGTGTGCTTTCTTTTTTGTTTTCAATAAACAATAATATTCAGATGACAAATTAAATCTCTCCATGGAATTTCCTTCAATATCTTCCAGAGAAATGTTTCATCTCTACAGATGTATTACAGAGCAGATGTAGGACATTTATAAAATCTCATAAAATGAAAAACATGCTATAAGAGCTTAAGTTAAAAACGGAACATTTTCATGTAATGTTACATCAGAAGCAAAACATTGAACCTATTAGCCTGATTTATTTTCATATATATATTAAGACTGGGGTATGAGGGTCACCCTACATTTACATATATGAATACATGCTTAAGAATAACACATTATGATGAACTGGTAATTCATATGCAATATGTAATTGTATTAAACACAGTGTCTTAGTTTCCTAAATCCTTGCTGCTTTCCTACAGTGTTGAGTATGTTAGGGAAAAACATCAACCAAATGAGTGTTCACATTGAATGCACTGTACCAGCTGCTTGGTTGTTTTCCTCACTGGAATGGTGGAGCTTTGATGAACTTGGATGGGAACTGCAAAGATCATTGCCAGAAAGCACGGGCCAAGATGAATGCTGATTTAGACAGAAATCCTAGAAGGAGCCCACTAAATTGTTTCTTAGCAACAATGAAAGTTACTTCCCAGTTGTGAGAAGTTATAATTATTCCACGAGAGGTCAGGGTAAACATCTGATGCTGAAATTCATAAGATAACCATTTGGGGTCAGTTTATTCAGTTTCACACATTGTTTATTCTGTGAGGGTTTCATTTGCCAGTCTGACCTTGAACTATGCTTTATTTATGAAGATTATGCTTTAGAAAGACTGGAATGGTTATCCAATGACTAATCCAAAAGAGACAATTATATATGGCTATAATTGTGGTAATGGATTTAAATGTCTATTATTATTAGTTATTCCTTTTCATAAGGTAGCAATTTATGAACTCCCCATGACCATTCCATAAAACTTTGAAAATAGAAGTAATAGGACAAAATTAATATATCACTATTATTTCTCTCAACTGGAGTACCAGGCATCTCAATGTACAATATTGGACTATTCTTCACTTTTATTTTGACATTATCAACCTTTATATCAAATATTTTATAAACTATCTTCATATGCTGTTTTCAAAATTATACATTTTAATATTATACTTGCAAAACTCAAACATAAGTATGTCAAATTATTTTATGAGTACATTCAAAAATATTATTTATGCTTAACATCTATACTGACTCTTTAAAAATAAAATCTGCCTCAAAGTAATTATAGTGCTAAGACTGTCACTGAATCAAAGATCATTCGAAGTTTTATGACTGTGGCATGTAAAAGTCAAAGTGTCTGGTCATTATACCTCTGTAGGAGATAATACATTTTATATGATGTCCTGAAATTATAGACCATTTAAATTAAGCATTTCCAATAACTATTATCAGCTAGGTGCTAGAACTAAGAATACTTAGATATTCTTCAAGAATATCCAGTAGGCAAATTGTGACACATACCCAACTTTTCAGAAAGTAGAAATACTGCAATCATACAGAAAAATTTTAATAAATCATTGTTCAAGTAGTAAGAACCATTAGACTAACAACCTTACAAGAACACTTGCATATGTATACATGTACATATATATATACACAAACACATATACACATATATATAAATCCTTCAAATCTCATATAACATTTTACATCTTAGTATTTTTTCATTTAATTTAAATATAGTACACAATTTCTCCTTTGTAACACATGTCTATCACTATCGCTAAATACAGCCTGAATTGTGGTTTTGTTTTGTTTTTTACCTTTTTGTTAATTATTTGTGAGTTCTACATCACGCATCAGAGTCCTACTCATCTCCTGTCCTATTGTATCCAACTTCCACCCTGTAAATCCCCTCCACCAAGAAGATAAAAATCAAACAAAGATATAAACAAAACAAAATGAAGCATAGAAAATAACCCACAGTATACCCTTCTCTCCACACATCCTCAATTGCAAATTTTCATTGCAATAAATCATTGCTCTGGTTCAAGGTCTCTGACTTCTAGGACCTTATTAATAGTGAGTCCTCACTGGAACTCCTGTTATTTTCTTGTGTAATGGAGATCCTGAGGCTTTGGGTCAGCAGACTTGGCCCTTTCATAAGCCCCAAAATTTCACAGATGATATAGATTTTTGGAGTGGACCAAATCAAAGCCCTGGATCTGGGCCTGGGTGGTAACTGAGCTGGTCAGCGTGCCAGTTCTCCCTTAACTTTACCTCCAGGGCAAGTTCTCCAGCACTGCTCCAGCTAGACCAACCAACACTCCCACCAGCAGGAGTCAGGGGCAGCTCTCATGCTCGCATGCCCTTGAAACAGCTCATCTGCAGAGCCAGCTCCGCTGTGCTGTCCATCAGAGGTACAGGGTTCACTCTCCCATGTGCTGCAGCTGGCAAGGGGCTTAACCAGGAAGCTGTTCCACTTTGGCCATCAGCGATTCTTCACATCTCACTTTACTCTCAAGGACCATTTTCACTGTGTTGTCCTGGTGAGGCTCAGGGCTTGCTTTTTCTCCCAAGTGCTGCAGCCAGTGATGAGCGGGGATAGCTCTCCAGCTCTCATGATCTGGGAGCCAGCTTTCCTGATTCTTTGTGACTATGGGCCTACTGTGAGGCGAAGGTCAGGTCTCTGGGTGTCTTTCTCCTCCAGTGCCACATAACATGATGAGGAGGAGGACTGATGAGTCTGTTTAATGTTGCTTATATGCATATGCCTTCAGGACTGAGCATTTAGTGTAGAATAAGCAACAAGGTGACTTATCTTTGTAAGAGACTAATCTTACCACTCTCATCAGTAGTGAGGATCTATGGATCTTTGTCTAAGGACAGAGGCTTTAGTATGTCACTTCACATTGACATAATTTAGGCCTTGTCTAGGAAGCATCTTATATAGATAGTCTAGGTATAGCTTCATTGTCATTTGTAAAAAGAAACAACCTTGCAGAAGATTTCCTGGTTTATGGTTCTTACAGCCTTCTGCTCCCTCTTCCACAATATTCCCTGAGGACTCGGTCCAAGAGTTGTGTTGTAAATATTTCCATTAGACCTGGTCACATGATCAGTTGTTCTTTACATATTGATTGGTTTAGGATTTGTGTGTGTGTGTGTGTGTGTGTGTGTGTGTGTGATTGTTTCCATCTTGTAGAACGGGAAGCTTCTACATGAGCAGTGAAAGCTATATTTTTCATAAGTCTCATCTCCAACTAATGTACATGAGGTGCTAATAGTAACAAAGTGTTTTAAAAATATACATACCTATGCACACACACATATATACATACTCATGTTTTATTTTTTTAAATTCATATTTTTATTTTTTGAAAATATAACATAATATAATTACATAATTTACTTCCTTTTCTTACCTCCAAACTTTCTCAAGGAGTATTTCTCCTTGGTATTTTTTAAAATTCATGCCCTTATTTATTAATTGTTCATATGTATATACATATTATATACAATATATAAGTACTGCTTGATCATTCTGTATGTTCCTTGTCTGATGTTTTAGGGGCTTAATATTTAGTCTTGGATAACAAATTGGTGTGCTCTTCCATTTGGAAGCCTATCTCATTACTTTCAATATTCCTTAGTTGCCTGTAGATTTTTCTGGGGTACTGAGTCTTTCTGTGCCTTTCACTTCCATTTCAGCACATCTATTGTTTTTGAATCTCGGTGTGGGAATTGTAGAGGGCTCTACAACACTGCATTTTGACTGCTTGCTGATGTCTATAATGACTTCTGTTTCTTGCAAAGAAATGTTAACTTGGTGCAGGGTGAGGACTATACTTAGCAATGAGTACAATAACAAATATAGAGAATGCAGTTAGGGATTAGCCTGGCTTAGTAAAATGTCCGTTGTGGGTTCTCTACCAAGATCCATTATTTCATTAGCCCTATGTAGTTGGCTCATTTTCTGGCGCCAAGTGCTACTTTTCTTGTTAAGCAGGTGTTAGCTTCAGAGAGTAGTTCATTATTGTCAAACTATATTTGGCACTGCTAAACTCTTCGGATTATTTACCATTCTGGTCCTTTTTGTGATTTTGATTCATAGGTGTCATGTCATGGCTGAGTAGGATTTGTGATTGCTTCCCTTCTTTGGAATCTTTCATGGCCTTTCTGGTACCTTCAGGCTAGTTGTCAGGATAGAGGCATTAAGCTTAGTTTCAACTCAAGGGCCTCTACAACCTGTGACTGAAATGCATGTCTTCAGTAATAGAGGCTTACTGTAATAGTTTTCATATGCTTAGGCTAGGTGGTGGCATTATTAGGAGATGTGGCCTTGATCGAGTAAGTGTGTCACCATAAGCATGGGCTTTAATACCTTACTCCTAGGTCACTGGAAGTCAGTCTTCTCCTAGAGGCTTGAAGATGAAGATGTAGATCTCTCAGCTCCTCCTGTACCATGGCTGCCTGGACACTGCCATGTTCCTCCCTTGATGATACTGTACTGAATCTCTGAACCTGTAAGCCAGCTCCAATTAAATGTTGCCTTTATAAGAGTTGCCTTAGTCATGGTGTCTGTTCACAGCAGTTAAACCCTAAGACACTTAATTTCAACATCTGGGGATTAACCAAGGACACTAGCCATAGCCTCTAATGTTTTGGCAGTTTCTAGAACATCTTGAAAAACTCAAAAGAGGACTTCTCATGCCTGGTTTTGATGTTTTTGTTAGAAGGACTTTGGTTCTTGGAAATCACATTGCTGGCTCAGTTGGTATTATTTACTTAACTATGCTGTATTTACACACACAATTAAATAGCTAAAATAAACACTGAAGGAGAGAAGGGCTTGTTTTGACTTACACGAGGGTACAGTGCATCATAGCAGGGAATTCCAGGCAATAAAAGCACGAAGCACTCAAAGTGAGGAACTAGGAAGGAAGGAGTGTGTTCAGCTTGTTTTCTCCTTTTCATTAGGTCTCAAAAAACTTTGAGTGTTATTTCCAAAATTTAAATGGATCTTCCCATTTCCACTAACTTGATTTAGATATCTCCAGCATTGATCAGAAATTAGTCTACATAGATATTCTAAAGTTTACAGTTAATTTTGATTAACCATAAAACATGTGTTTTAAAATTTTAAATTCTATGGTTATGGATGCAACAGTCTCCATCTAAGTCCCAATAAATGTTGTAATTTTGTGTTTAATCTTGCTTGAAAAATACCCACATGTGCTGACATAAAACAAAACAAAACAAAACAAAAAACCAAAACAACAAGAAAAAAAAACCCTCACATTTTCACATTTCCATATCTATTCATTGTTGATGGGCTTCTTGGCTGACTATTGTATGTAGAGGAACAATGAACTGAGTTGTGAATATATCACTGTGACATGAGGACTGAGATTCTGCTACATCTACTCCAGAGCAGTCTGCTTGGTATGGTTAAAAGCGTGGAAGCAGTCACAAGGCAGAGTTTCACAGAAACTTAGCCTCCTGGAACCTTGGCATTCCCATAGCCCGTATACTCAAAACCTGTTCCCATGTTAGTCTAGTGTATGGATCCGTGTGCTCTCTTTCAATATTCTTTTATTATAAGTGCCTTTAAAAAATTATTTATTTATTTATTTATTATATGTAAGTACAGTGTAGCTGTCTTCAGACACTCCAGAAGAGAGCATCAGATTTCATTACAGATGGTTTGAGCCACCATGTGGTTGCTGGGATTTGAACTCAGGACCTCTAGAAGAGCAGTTGGCACTCTTAACTGCTGAGCCATCTCACCAGCCCCTATAAGTGCCTTTAAAGATTGATTTTGACATATAGCTAAGCCTCCACCAGTGTTCCAATGGTTCCTAGAAAGTCCTTGAGCTGACGCTGAGCTTGGAATTCAGTAAGAATGTTACCTATTCAGCAACATTCAAATTTACCTCTGGTAGAGACAGTTTAAATGATCAGGCATTACAATTTACTTGAATAGAGCTAGAAAGCTTAGGGCTAGTCTGCATAGTAATTACTTAGGACAGTAGCTGAGTCACACCCAAACACAGGAATATATAATGGCCTAGGAAATAGGTGGGTTGTGGTTCCATGAAAGGGTTAGTAGAATGGAATTCCCCTGATGCAGGTTTTTCAGTAGACCCAGAGGAATAGCGTAATCAGGTATTTACTAAAGGACACCTGGGTGGTGGATTTAATAATAGAATAACATCATATCAGAGTATTCACCTAGCTCCTGTGTTTAGCTGATCTTAATTAGGGCTGTTCCTGTTCTCAGTTGTAAACAAGGCCTGGGTCCCGACATCTTTTTATGTATACATTTTCTATGTTTTGTGTGAAGAACCAGTGTACCTTGGCGGATATATTCGCCTAGCCTTCTTGTTTTTCTTCTATATTAAAAGAATGGTGTTTGCTTGGAGAAAATACATTCAGATACAGTACTCCCTTGTGTCTGTATCCTTTTGTCACCATTTTCTGTCACCAACTCCATGCCCACCTATAATGGGAACCCTGAAATTTATTTCATGGATTGAGAGGCCAACTGGGGCCGGTCCATGGCAAGATTCCTTTGGATTTATCCAAAGTGGTAATATAGTTAAAGAATATAATAGTTCTATTTCAGGTTTTTAACAATATTCTTGCTGATTTTCATGGAGAATAGACTGATTTATGTTCCCAGTAGAAGTGTATAAGCCATTTTTATTTTCTGGACCCTTAATAGCATTTGTTTCCCTTTTGTTTTCAGGATGGTAGTCATTCCAACTTGGTGAAAGAGAATTTCAATATAGTTTTAATTTGCACATGATTTTAGTAATGTACATATATTAGTGATTTCCTACTTTTTGTATTTAGTTCAGACATACATTTTGCAATCTAAATTCATGTATTCAACTGCTTCTTGTATATCTCAACCTGAAGGTCCAAATATATTGAAAATAATACTTTTCATTCTTCAATCTGCTTCACTATAATTTTGCTTACTTGGTTGCTGCCACAGACTCTAACATTGTTTACCTTGACTTCCCTGATTTGACTGTATTCTACATTCAATCATATCAGGTATATATCTAGAATAGATCCATAATCCAACCCATTTCTTTTGTTCTTGTCTTTCTATTCCAAAGGATAAACTGAGCTAGTGTGATGGGTAGATTTTTATCCTTTACTTCTCTCTTTCCATAGCCTTATGGTCTACTATCACAAAAGAAACAGGAATAATTTAAAACATTGAGAATTAAAACAATTATTTACATCACTTTACTCATGGTCAAAACCTGACATGATGGCCATACAGTTGGACATTTGGAGTCTAATGCTAGAGGATTTCTTTCTTTCTTTCTTTTTTTTTTTTTTTTTAAGTGCCCTTTGTTTGTTAATATGTTGTTTATAACAAGGCAAATAATATAAATGTCTAAAGATTATCTGCTTAATTTTTCTTTCTCTGCTTATCAAGTAAGAGTTGGCTTTTATGTGTGTTTTCTTTTGTTTTTTCTTTTTTTTTATTAGATATTTTCTTCATTTACATTTCATGTGCTATCCCCAAAGTCCCAGCCAGAGTAAAGAAGCAAAACCTTATCTCACCAAAAACAACAGACTGTGACTTAGCAAATTTTAATTAAGTGAAAGCAAGACTCTTGAAACTGGTAAATATTTACAAACAATGATCATTTCTTTTACTGCTTGGTTCATTGTCTTGCTTTTTGAATGATCAAGTTCTAGATATTTCACACCCTTAAATACATTTATGACAGGTTTCATGATTTTAGCATTCTCTTCTTTGAATATGCTTACCTCTTTGATGATTTTTCCAAAGTTTTCATTCATACTCCCCTTCCATTGGACTACTTTCCCTTTATAATTTACTTAATATTAACTGAGGATAGCAATTGACAACACCTGCTAAATATTATCATGTAATTTGTTTATTGATTGGTTAATGACTTTGTAAAGCAGAACCCCCTAAAAACAAAAGCTTTAGGTTTTCTTTAGTCCCTACACACAAATTCACAGACAACACATATAGAAAATTCAATAAATATTTGTTAGATATATCTTTTGTAATGGTTTTATTTTTCTATTACCTTCAATATTTTGACATTAATAAATATATAGAACTTATCACAAAGAGAGTCTAATCATGTCATTAATGAAAAATCAGAAGTAACATTATTGTATAGCATCAAAGTGTTTCGAGATATTTGGCATCATGGGTTCATGCCAGTGCCTGGTAAACACAGAAGTGGATGCTCACAGTCAACTATTGGATGAAACACAGAGCCCCTAAAGGAGGAGCTAGAGAAAGTACCCAAGGAGCTGAAGGGGACTGCAACCCTATAGGTGGAACAACAATATGAACTAACCAGTACACCAGAGCTCGTGTCTCTAGCTGCATATGTAGCAGAAGATGGCCTATTTGGCCATCACTGGGAAGAGAGGCTCCTTGGTCTTGAAAACTTTATATGCCCCAGTACAGGGCGATGCCAGGGCCAAGAAGTGGGAGTGGGTGGGTAGGGGAGCAGGGAGTGGGGAGAGTATAGGGATCTTTTAGGATAGCATTTGAGACGGAAGACAGGGCCCCATTTCTTTTCTTAAATAAAGAAAATATCTACTAAATAAATAAATAAATAAATAAATAAATAAATAACTGATATTCAATATATAACTATTAAAGCCAATAGAAGTAGAGTTTTTTAAAGTGAGAACTGGTTATGTTTCTGGTTTTCCAATATGTACTACATAAAATTTATTAAGTTTTATTACTTATAAAATATTCTTTGACTTCAAAGTCAGACTTTTCTATATAACATGTTTTACTATAGTGTTCCCTATATTTTTCTGCCTTTATGCTTTATATTTTATATAGCTTTTAAAATAGAAATAGATAAAATAAATATCGCTGAATGGTGTATTAGTGAAATTAAGTACAGGATATGGAGGCAGAGGCAGACAGATTTCTGAGTTTGAGGCCAGCCTGGTCTACAAAGTGAGTTCCAGGACAGCCAGGGCTTCTTATCCCCCCCCCCAAAAAAAAAAAGAACAGGATATGGTGGGAAAGCTATAACTGATCTTTTTTCAAATTTTGTTATTAATTATAATAAAATGTTTTTACTTTTATTGCAATACAGAATTTTAAACTCATTAAAATTTGGTAGTACATGTGACTCATTTATTTATCAATTTATCATTTATTTTTATTTAATAAATAAGAAATACTTATTTAATTTGAGAAGGATTTTCCTATGTAGCCCTGGCTAGGATAGGACTTGGCTATGTGACAAGGCCAGTCCTAAAGTCATAGAATCCACCTGCATCTGCCTCCTGGCTGTAGGACTTAAAGGTGTGTCTCACTGTGTTTTAGATTTTCTTTTTAAAACTTTTTAAATGGAACAATCATTTTTAAGGTTTACAATTTTTAATTAATTATTATACAATAATTGGAAAATTTATATGCTTGATTTTCACTTGTCTGTGAAAGAAACATGAGGAGAAAATCCATTCTATATCAGGATATCTTGAGAGTAATTGCTATATTTTATTTTTAATTTTAGCAGAGTATTTTTCCCTTTGTATTTTAAGCTTGGTAAATAGGACAACCACACAAACAATATCATTGGGTCTGTATTCAGATAGAAAACATTATTATAACTACTGAAGTAAACTTTTTCTAGATGGAGCTATGAAATTTAAAACCAAATCCTTCATTATTGTGAATTCTTTCCCTACCTCCCTATTTTTCTACCATCAACATGTGACTTACTTGAATGTTTCTTTTTTATTTAATTATAGCTACATTCTATGATCTCCTATCTCTCAATTGATGACCCCCTTAACCAATATATATATAATCTTGGCTCTGTACATGTACTACAAGTTAAAAAACAAAGCAACATATTTCAAATTTGTACCCATATATTATAAAAGATCACTGTGTCCAAGGTTTCCACTTTTCCTGTATTTATACCTGAAGTTGTCATTTAAATTCCTCATAATGGCCATTCTGAGGGGGGTGTGATGGAATATTAAACTAGTTTTAAATCTCAATTCTCATGATTGTCAATAATGCTGAAATTTTCATGTCTTTTTAAATTATTTTTGTTTTTTATGTTAAGAATTCTCTGTCCACATCTGTTGTTAACTTTAAAACTATTTTTTTGTTGTTTTGTTTTGTTTTGTTTTGATTTCAGGGAATTTAGAGTTCTTTGTATTTGTAGACATTAATCTTCTGTTATATGAATAGAGCAAATTTTTTTCCCTTTATCTGGGCTTCCTCTTCACTCTGTTGACAATTTCCTTTGCTGTACACAAGCTGTTCAGTTCCCTGAGATCCCATTACTCAATTGTTGGTTTTATTTTTTGTAGTACTAGAGTCACATTCAAAAATATATAAATGTCTCAGAACCAGGCACAAGGTATCTTCTAAAACTCTAGACCAATAAAATTTTAATTTCTACTATAATTTGCATAGATCAGAAATTTAAGTATAGCTTAGCTCAATATTTCTAGCTTAATCTCTTGAATGAAGGTGCAGTCAAACTTCATAGTCAGAATTTCCTACCCAAATAGGCCACAAGGAGATTTACATCTATTCTTGGCCTTCTTGATTTCTGGTCACTAGCTCTGTTCTGTACCATATGTCTTGTCCCTAAGTTGTTTCTCATGATGGGACAGTTGATCAGGTAAGGGATGGTGACCCTGGATGAAAATGAAAGGAAGAAATGACAATTTTATTTTTAACTTAATCTTGAAGGTATGTTTCTATCATTTGAGCATATTTTGTTTATCACTCTATACCCTGGTGCAGGATGGAAGATTTAAACAGAATTATGATCACTACAAGTAGGGAAAAATGGAAACACAGCTTGAAGATCAACTGTTACAGACCAAAAAGAGAAAATAAAAGATCAAAAAGAACATATACAATTTTATGCCAGAGATATGGAGGGACATATGTCTTCTGCTGTACCCTAGTACAAATGGCAAAGTTCTAATTCCATAAGAAGGAATTTAGAGACACAGTCTGAGGTAAGAGATAAGGATAAATGATCTCACAAAGAAAAGAGAGTCTCTTGTTCACTAGCATTTGCACCCTCAGAGAAAGAGGAGCACAAAACTTGACTTTCTGTAATCTGAAGCCACAGTAAGACCACCAGTGATTTGTGTGACAAGAGAGCACTTTGTGAATATTTGCTGCCTTTATTTAAGAGCATAAGCCTACAGATTGTAGAAAAGGCATTTCTATCATATAAGAAAATAAACTAGGGAAATTTTTATGTCTCTAAAGACATTAATGCAGTGGGATATCATAGATAAAGGGCCCAGCAGAGACAAATAAAGAAAATGTTTTAAGGAAGAAAAGGTAAATAGCCATATCAACTGAGTGTTAGACACAATGATTTTGAAGTATAATATCCATGTCTATGTTTTTTTGAAACCACACATTTTATCATACAGCAGATTCTTAACAAAAGTTTGGAGTTGTTTCAAATTATTTCCTAGGTGGTTATTTATTTATTTATTTATTTATTTATTTATTTAGTGTATGTATGGCCTAATGTCTCTTATGTAAATTTACTATTTTTTCCAGGTCTATTTTTCTCTGAAGATCTACACTATTGTTATATTAGCTGATTTTTGTCTGGGAGGAAAAGGTCTAAACAATCTATCAACTTAATAAAATTTTCTCTGCAGGTGTTGAATTCAATGGATATATTAGAATTTAATTATAAACAACAGGGTACTTTTGAAATAGAGATATTGTTAAGTCTATATGACATTTCATCATTTAATTAATTTTCAATGGATAAAATATTACTAATTTTAAACATTTTAAAATCTCCAGATATTCTCCTTGAACATTTTAAACACTTTGATTCCCTTAGATATCAATATTTTTCAGCTTATTGAAAAGCTATAGAAAGGTTCAGATCACATGACTCTGTGAAATAAGAAGTCAAGCTTTACATACTCATAGGTCCTTACAATGAATACTGACAAAAGATGAGGTTTAGGGGCTGGAGGGATGTCTGAGTGGTTAAGAGCCTGTTCCAGAGGAACCAAGATCTATTCCCAGAACCCACGTTGTTGCCAGGCAGCTCACAACTGCCTGTAACTTCAGCTCCAGAATACCCAATGGCCTCTCTGGCCTCTACAAGTACTTATACACATGTTGCATGCACAGGTGCACACACACACACACACACACACACAAGTAAAAATAAAAAAAAAAAAGAAGTCAAGCTTTAAAAGCTTGTGGGACATGTTCAGTGTTTTCTGCTAAACACATTTAAATAGAGAATGTTAGATAATGTTGAAACCTATGTTTGTATAGTAGATTTTTTTCGTATTTTTCTCATAACCCATTATAGTGTATTATAAAAACACATCAGATCTTCTGGTTTCTCAGATAATTCAGTTTTAATCTTTTTATCTTACTACAATAAACCTGGACAATTTGGTTTTCTTAACTCCTAAACTCATGACATAAATTTTAATTTTTTTGTAAGTTATACCTATCTCACTTCAGTAAATAACATGTCAAATACATTTAAAAAAATGTTTCAATGAGTAATGTTTTTCATCATGCAACATCACATTCTATGCCTGTACAAACTGAATGGAATTAATGTGGTCTCTTGCTTCCAAGGAAGTTAATATATTTGTAGAGGGGTCAGTCAATAAAACATTATTTTTCAGTCGGGCATGGTAGTACACACCTTTAATCCCAGCACTCGGGAGGCAGAGGCAGGTGGATTTCTGAGTTAGAGGCCAGCCTGGTCTACAAAGTGAGTTCCAGGATAGGTAAGGTTGTACAGAGAAACCCTGTCTCAAAAAAACAAACAAAAAAACCAAAACAAAACAAAAAACAAAACAAACAAACAAAAAAACATTATTTTTCATAAAACAATATGGATGGGAAAGAAATTAAAACTGTTATCTTTGTGAATTTTATTACTTTGTAAATCAGAGACAAACATTTATTTTCAGCGTCTGCATCACACGTACATTCTCTGATTTCTTATGGGTGATTAAGTAGCAGGTTTGCTCCCACCAGCCCCACCAGAAAAACATGATGAACAAATTGCTGTGTGTTTTCTTTTCTAAGTGTGAGCAGGGTATGTCTAGCATGTTCATATATACCTGAGTATGATTATGTGTATGCCACATCTCCCAGGTTGAAGCCGGAGAACAACCTCCAGTGTCAAGTCTTGTCCCCTAACCTCATTAAAAAGAGGGGGTCTTATTCCACTATTGTATATGTCAAATACATTCTAAAAAAATGTTAGGTTAGCTGGCTCATGTGCTTCCAGAGTTTTTTCTGTCTATTCCTCCCAACTTGAAGTAGTTAAGTTAAGATTCTTGATTTGTGTGTCTTGTCCAGACTGGCCACGGTATGGCATGGTTCCTGCTGCTGGATCAGAGCCACCAGGGCTTGTGCTTCCATAAGTGTCAACGGTTGCTGTGGAGGTAAGGCTTCTTAGTCTAAAAAATATATACTTTTTTACTTCGTGTTCCTCCTTCAGGAAATAGTCTCCATGATAAATAGATTAGTCTAGAAGGCAAGGGTGTGTCTGTGTCTCAGCAAAATGTTCCTTTAGGACAGCCCATTAAGGCTTTGGGAAATAACTCTGAAAACATGAGTTCAAGAATGAATAATTTCTCAACCATGAAAAATCTAAGGATACAGTATGAACGCTACAAGGAGCTTCATTGATCTAAAAGGACAGAGGCAACTGCACTACAAGTCAATGTGTCAGAAAGATACTAAGGAAAGAGATAAAGAGATTTAGGGAGCGGTGATCCTAGGTGAGACACACTCTCCCAGCTGTTTTTTTATTTCTGCTTACAAGGGCAGGCAGATTCCTGAGTTCAAGGTCAGCTTGGGACAGAGGGAGTTTAGGTCCAAGCCTAGGCATGGTAGGAATGATAATTTCAAGGCAGCATACCATCTAGCTTTGTTTGTGCTTAACAAAGGGAGGCAGAGGTCTGAATTCCTTTGCAATGTTAAAAAAAAAAGTGCATGCTGTCTTCTAAGAATCAAGGAACTAAATTACAGGGATGCTGATTTATGGCTTGGTAAAGAGGGAACCTAGAGGAAATGACTGAATTAATATGTAAATAAAAGATGGGGTTTGGGTCTGTTTGAAATAAATTAGGAAAGAGCAATAGAATTACTTTTTCTTTTTTAGAATATTTTTCTAGCAAGAGCTGAGATGTCTGGAAATTTCTGAAAAGTGAACACAGATCTTTTAGAATTTTTTTTTTATAACAGGATTTCAGGTTTGGGCCAGAAAATACATGGAGAGTGAACAGAGCTCTTTTAGAATTTTCATTCTTCTTTTGGAATTTTCTCAAACAGCTAAGAATTGCTTAGAGAGCTAACACAGCTCTTTTACATTTTTTTCTTAGTAGCTACCTGGAGAGCTGCTTGGAGTGCCAACATAGCTCTTTTAGAATTTTTTTCTAGAAAGTCCAAGAAATTTTTTTATAGCAGCTTTTCTGACTTTGAACCATCAGGATATAATAGAAAGTAATAGATATAAAGCCCTAACAGTTTAATAAAAAAAGTAGAAGATGTGAATGCTAATTCGAACAATATCTATAGATCCAAGCTCCAAGTACTAGATAACAATGAATCCTAGTGATGAGGAATTTTGAAATCCTTTTTATATCCATTCATTTTTGTAAATGTAACAGTTATGACCTTCTCTGCTAAAGTTCCTGGTTGAACTTTCCCCAAAGCCCCCAGTGTTTATAGTTTGGTGTTTTAGTAAGCATTTCTTTTCCTTTATTTTTTTAAATTATTTTTTCCAATTTTTTATTAGATTTTTTTCATTTATATTTCAAATCCTATCCAGAAAGTCCGTTATACCCTCCCCCCCTGATCCCCTACCCACCCACTCCCACCACTTGGCCCTGGTGTTCCCCTGTACTGGGGCATATAAAGTTTGCAAGACCTAGGGTCCTCTCATCCCAATGATGGCAGACTATGCCATCTTCTGCTCTACATATGCAGCTAGAGGCAAAAGCTCTGAGGATACTACTTAGTTCATATTGTTGTCCCTCCTATAGGGTTGCAGATCCCTTCAGCTCCTTGGGTACTTTCTCTAGCTCCTCCATTTGAGGCTCTGTGTTCCATCCAATAGATGACAGTGAGCATCCACTTCTGTGTTTGCCAGGCACTAGCCTAACCTCACACGAGACATCTATACCAGGGCCCTTTCAGCAAAATCTTGCTGGCATGTGCAATAGTGTCTGGGTTTGGATCTGATTATGGGATGGATCCCCAGGTGTGGTAGTCTCTGGATGATCCATCCTTTCATCTTAGCTCCAAACTTTGTCTGTGTAACTCCTTCCATGGGTATTTTGTTCCCTAATCTAAGGAGGAATGAAGTATCCGCATGTTGGTCTTCCTTCTTCTTGATTTTCTTGTGTTTTGCAAACTGTATCTCGGGCATTCTACATTTCTGGGTTAATATCCACTTATCAGGGAGTGCATATAAAGTGACTTCTTTTGAGATTGGGTTACCTCACTCAGGATGATATCCTCTAGTGATATCCATTTACCCCAAAATTTCATAAATTCATTGTCTTTAATAGCTGAGTAGTACTCCATTGTGTAAATGTACCACATTTTCAGTAACCATTCTTCAGTTGGGAACATCTGGGTTCTTTCCAGATTCTGGATATTATAAATAAGGCAACTATGAACATAGTAGAGCATGTGTCATTATTACCAGTTGGAACATCTCGGTATATGCCCAGGAGAGGTATTGCTGGATCTTCCGGTAGGACTATATCTAATTTTCGGAGGAACTCCCACACTGAGTTCCAGAGTGGTTTTGCAAGCTTGCAATCACACCAGCAATGGAGAAGTGTTCCTCTCTCTCCACATCCTTGCCAGCATCTGCTGTCCCGTGATCTTAGCCATTCTGACTAGTATGAGGTGGAATCTCAGGGTCGTTTTGATTTGAATTTCCCTGGTCATTAAGGATGTTGAACATTTTTTCAAGTGCTTCTCAGCTCTTCAGTATTCCTCAGTTGAGAATTCTTTGTTTAGCTCTGTACCCCAATTTTTAATAGGATTATTTGAATTTCTGGAGTCCAGCTTCTTGAGCTCTTTGCATATATTGGATATTAGTCCCCTATCAGATTTAGGATTCGTAAAAATCCTTTCCCAAAATGTTGGTGGCCTTTTTGTCTTATTGGCAGTGTCTTTTGCCTTACAGAATCTTTGCAATTTTAAGAGGTCCAATTTGTCCATTCTTGATCTTACAACACAAGCCATTGCTGTTCTATTCAGGAATTTTTCCCCTGTGCCCATATCTTCGATGCTTTTTCCCACTTTCTCCTCTAGAAGTTTCAATGTCTCTGGTTTTATGTGGAGGTCTTTGATCCACTTAGACTTGACCTTTGTACAAGGAGATAAGTATGGATCAATTCTTCTACATGAGAGCCGCCAGTTGTGCCAGCACCATTTGTTGAAAATGCTGTCTTTTATCCACTGGATGGTTTTTGCTCCCTTGTCAAAGTTCAAGTGTGTGGGTTCATTTCTGGGTCTTCAATTCTATTCCATTGATCTACCTGTCTGTCAATGTACCAGTACCATGCAGTTTTTATCACAATTGCTCTGTAGTACAGCTTGAGTTCAGGCATGGTGATTCCACCAGAGGTT
>NC_034593.1:2994225-3009002 GCF_900095145.1 Mus pahari | reverse complement strand
ATGTTGTGGTTTCATTTTAATTAAACTCTAAAAAGTCTTTTTTTTTTTTTTTTTTCATTTCTTCCTTGACCAAGATATCATTGAGTAGAGTGTTGTTCAGTTTCCACATGAATGTAAGATTCTTACATTTGCCTTTTGCTATCTGGTAATCTCTGGTGTTAATGTTCAAGCTGCCTCTGACTGGAGCTTGATCCTCCTGTGAATCCGTTAGCCTGTCAGCACTCCTGGGAGTCTAACTCTCACCTGATCCCAGTAGTCAGAACAGTTTCTGCAGGCAAGCTTTCCTCTTGCAGGTCAGGTGTCCATAAGTGTGGAGCTCTGATCTGCCTCCTGAGTCCTGGGTTCAGAGCCTTCCCTGTAGGCCAACTCTTCCCTGGCAAGGAAGGTGCCCAGGGATCTGGGTTTCAGCTTGCCTCCTGGCTGAGGATGAAGGCCCGACAGGACCCTGTCCAAGAAGTTCTGTTGCTTCTGTCACCCACGTTCTTTCCAGTGTGCATGATGTCCTGGGTGTGCTAGGGGTCCTGCGGTGTTGAGAGTCCTCTGGGGCCCTCGAAGCCCTCAGCCTGGTTCATGCAGAAGATGGCGGGGCTGGCTTTGACTGGAAAGAATCCCAGCCTCTGGTTGGGCGGGGTTCATTTGTCCCTGTTCCTGCTGGCACAAGACCCTCCTTGATTCTTTGGAACTGATGTTGTGTTCCACTCACCTGTGATCCTGAGGTGATTTTGAGGTCCTGGGGTGTGGAGAGTCCTCTGGGTTTCTTGGCAGGCTCTGCCGGGTTCAGGCGGGAGATGGTGGGTTAGTTAGCTTTTCTATTCTTGTGATAAAACACCAGGAACGAAGAAAATTAGGGGAGAAAATGTTTTATTTCATCTTAAACTTTATACTTCATTATGTGAAAAGAATCTGATGTCTAGTAGAGAGAGGATTCTGGGATTTAGACAAAGGGCAGATTTGCCCTGAACTCTGATGAAGTCCAACACACGAAACTGAGGAGTGGTAACCAACCATGTGACATTCATAGAATAGAATAAATGGGTTATATATGTTACAAGCTACTTGGGGAATGAGACAAAGCTTATGGCCTAGGCTTTTATTCATAAGTAATCAAATCTCAGGGTCATTATTTTGGGAACAAAAAGACCAAGAAGAACAGCTGTGGCTACAAACAGCAACCTAGAAGGGGCATGCTTTCCCAGCATAGGCCTGGGGAAGCTTAGAAAGCCAGAGAAAATAGCCAGGACAGTAAAGGTAAGAAATGCAGAGGTCCCAGAGCTGTACTATTTCCTAGCCAGACTGGGGGTTATATCCCTTTAAGGAAGAGCAAGCAGGGATCCACAGCTTCAAGGAATGTCCCACATGTGACAAGCTTTCCAGAACTGGGGCAGATAGGTTCAGCTCTCATCTGGTTCCATGAAAGTATGAGGCTCAGCTCTCTCAGAAGCACACACAGCAACTCCAGCCAGCAGCTTCAGCAGCATGCTAGATCAAGCATATGAAGTGGCAGAGTTAACTGTCATAGATACATGCCGGCTTGAGGAGCCTGATATTGCACAGAATGGCAAAAGGAACATTTTTCTGGTGCTGCACTATGACTGACAAGCCCCAGTCTCCTGTCTTGGTAATGTATACATTTAAAAACAGCAAAAGTGAAACAAATATTTAGTTCAAAATTGATAAAATAAAGTTGTTGTGGTGGCTTCAATAAGCTTAGTCAAGAGAAGACTGAGAAAGTCAGATACATGAAAATGAGGAGAGGTAATCAACCATGTGGTAGACATAAAATAGAATAAACAGATTATATAAGTTACAAGATATTTGGGGAACGAACCAAAGCTTATGGCCTAGGCATTTATTCATAAATAATTTAAGTCTCAGGTGTTGTTATTTCTGGAAGACAGAGGTTGTGTAGAAAAGCTAGTGGCTACATGTTATTCAGGCAAGTCAGATACGAAAGTCAAGCAAAAATCTGAAGGAACAAACTTATTTAGAAGCCAGGAAAAATTGATGCTTTTTAGCTTGTATGAGTAGGACCACTGTCCCTGGAATGGTACTTTCCATAACGTGTTGGGCAGTCTTATATCAGGAACTGATTTCAATGCTATGGATGCATTTTCTCAGCTGAGAGTCTTTCCAAATGGGTCTACCTCTTGTCAAGTTGACACAGAACACTTGATTCTCAAGGAAACTATTAAGAGATGATGCTACTCCGCAAAGATAGGACATAGAAGGTTTTTGTGATGGGAACTTGCCTCAAAGAAGATAATGGAATATTAACTGACCCCTTTTCTCTTTACAGCTTATGAGCTGAAATATTTCCATTTAACCTTCACGTCCTCAGCATGTACATCAGTGTGATCAACTGATCATAGACTAGAACTTATCAAGCTCTGAGCCATAGATTTCTGTATGTTGATGGTTGTAGGCTTTTTTTTAAAAAAATAGAAATTGAATGATAACATAGAAACTCGAACCAGAAAGGGACAATTGTTATGATTCACTATGTGGAGAAATTGTAACTGTGTTTTGGAAGTTGGCATAGTCTCTCCTGTATTCCCTTTGTGTGATGCACATACATCATTTGCACTTTGTTAAATTATGAAGAGATAGTCTAAATTGAAAAATGCAAATATAAATAATTGCATATTAAGTTTATAAGCTGTAGAACATCAGTGCCCTTTTTAATATCCTTCTTAACATCATTAGTACCAAATAGTCCATACAATTAAGAAACAATTCAAATTGCATAAAAATAATGTTTTAACAAATAGAGGAATTGGGACTAGATTGATGGCTCTCTGGTTAAGAGCTCTTCCTTTTCTTTCCAAGTACCTATGTTTAGGAAACTTGGAAGCTTATAACCACCTGTAACTCCAGATCCATGAGATGTCATCTTCTGGCTTTTAAAGGCATGCAAACAAATGTGACTGCACAGAAAGACACATATATAAATAAAAATATATATAGAAAAAGAAACATAGGAACAGGCAGAAGATGGTTGAGGTCCATTTCAATGTTTTATCAAAAGAGCACAAACAAGACATACAGCCTAGATGACATGGAACCTGCTTAATGTGCAGCCTTCTGGCTGTTCTAGTTTCCTTTCCCATTGTTGAGATAAAGACAACCAACAGTAATTTTAGGTGGAAAGGGTTTATTTAACATATATATCGTGATCATAGCCCTGCACTGAGCTACCCCAAGATCGAAATCAAGAAAAGGCAGGAACATAGACTTAGTAACTGTATCAGAGCCATGAAAGAAAACTGCTTAATCCCTGTGACTTCTCCAGCTTCCCTTTATTCCTGATGTTATAGATCTGATTCATTGTTTTGAGATGAGGTCTCATTAGGTAGCCCTGAATGTCCTGGAACCCACTCTGTTCTCCTTGCTAATCTTGAGTATACTTAGCTTCTGTCTCCTGAGTGCTGGGATTAAAGTCATGTGCCATCATGCCCAACTTTCTGTTTACTTTTGTTTTATACTGGACAGAACCAAGTGTATCAATGTCCACAATGGTCCTGACCCTCCCACATGAACCATAAATGAAGAAAATGCCCCACTTGCTGGTCTCTAGGCCAGTCTGAAGGAAGCATTTTCTCATTTGTGCTTCCTTTTTTCAGATGGCTGTAGTCTATGTCAAATCAACAAAACCTAACTAGCACACTACACAGTCTTGAATTTCATTTTCTTTCTTTATAACAAGACAAAACAAATAAAATAAGCAGGAAACAGGTTTTATGCACAGATTCCCTTAAGCTGTACCTTTCACATTGATCGACACTCAGTTTCCCACGACACTGGAATTTACAACCCTGATAACTTGCTTCTCTCCTTCTTCTCAGTTCTGGGGTCCACGTTGTGAATATCACTATCATAATGTAAAAACAATAAAACAATAATAAACAAAAACCCTTCCTAGTTGGTTTCTAAGAAAATTTTGGAACTGTTTAGATAAATGGTTGAGAAAAGGCCTAGAAAATTGTAATAAGCATCTGAGGGCTGATTCTGGTGGCGACTCAGTTAAAGTGATGTTGATGGTGGTGGTATATATGTTGGGGACCAGCGTGGATCCCTCAGGGTGCCCAGGTACCACTGCACAGCAGGCTAGAATAATGAAATGGAGTACAGAACTGGTGGGGTTTTTATGTTCCTGGTCAGACTGGGAGTGCAGGGGAGTATAGAGTGGTGGGGGATAGAAGGCCTTCCTCTAGAATTTTACATTACAGCTCTTTCAAGTGATACTTAATGAAAGCTATCTTAGACCACCTTCAATAAAACAGCAGGTGTGCATATAATTTATTCATGTGACCAAGGGCTATTTTTGAATCTTGTTGAATGGGAAGGAGTTTTTATGGTGATTGTAAAATCATTGGCTAGAGCTTAAGTACTGAGTACCTGATTTTCATGGACAGGTATTCCAGGAATTCCCAATTCTTGCTGGGTAGGCTCTTTTGGGGAAAGAAGAAGTTAAACTTTTACATCTACCAAAGACTATGTGGCATTCCTCATGTAGAAGATTGGGGGTCAGACTCCCCAGATCAGACAGATAACAGAATCCTCCACCAAAAAAAGGGAGTCTCCCATTTTGTGCTTACTTCAGAGGAGCTATCTAGTCATGGTAGACTACAACTTTAGTAGTAAGATGCAACAAATGAGGCTTTGGATGGAAATGAACTTTGCTACACCATGACAAAGCATCTGGCTGCATTCTATGCTTATCCTTATACTTGTTTTGAAGAACAGTCTTACAACTGGTCAACAGGCTCAGCTGGCAGAGGAGTCAAGGCAGCAAAGTACACAGGTTTGTGGCAAGGCTATTGGTCTGCTTTTTCACCACATTTACAGTGAATTGGGATAAGAGAAAGAAACGAAGCAAAAGGTTATGGCTAAGTTACAGCTTGGTGAAAATGAGCAAATCACAGCATAATATAAAACTCATCCATTTTTCCCCATCCATTACAAATGGCTCCTTTCTCTTAGACAATATGTGTTCTGAAGTCATTTTTTAGTTATTTGATGGTAAAGAGGAATTTCCAAATGAGTAATTATAAGTAACCTATCTGGAGACATTAGTTTACATCTTAAACATTTGAAATGAAAGATTCAAAATTTATTTCTTTAGAGTAGGAATATTTTCCCTTTTTCCCTTTTTGTTATCTTTTTATCATGAGAGACTGGATACAGACAACTGCAATTCTGCCATTCAATTTTTTTCACTCTCTCTTAAATAGAAATATGTGAGCAAGTATTGCTAACCATATGGAGTTAAAATAATATTCATGTTTTGCTTACTGTTTTGCCATAGGGTTGAAACAAAATTTTAAAACACAAATAAAACATAATCTATACCAGTAATATACAAGAAATGACATTAAAAATGTTCGTCCTATGACTTTTTCTTTAGAGGAATAACGAATTTTTTTTTCTATATTGTGTGTTACACATTAATAAAACACCAGCCCAAGACTTCATTTGTAAGAGAGGCAATAATGCTCCCAGGTATATGCAGGATGGTGTATATACAACCACACACACACACACACACACACACACACACACACACACACACACACACACAAAGAGAGTTGGATCTGAGGGCAACTCCATGAGAGGAAATTCATCATTGGTACTTTATCCTTGACTGACAACCCATAACTAAGGAAGTCATAGGCTCTAGAAACAGTAGTAAGTTGACATGGCATCAAAGCACCTTCTAGTGTCTGTGTTTATACAAAAGACAAAGGCTACTTGCTGTCTTAATCAGAGAAGCTTTTTTTTTTTTTTTTGCATTGAAAGGAGGTGAATTCAGACCTTTAGCTGCACAAGATGCTGAGAATAAAGTCCCATTGAGGATGCAGTTCTAAAAGTGACACTTTGGTCATCATTTTAAGGCATATGAATGCTGCAAAAGATGGTGCAGAGAAAAAACTAAAAGTCAGCCCTATCTTCAGTCAGCTGTGCATGCAGAGGAGGCTCAGGAGCCCGACTGCATACAAGGGAATGACTTAAAACTAACAGAATCTGCGCGTTTGGGAGTAGAGCACCTACTGATAACCCCTTAAACTTTAGTGAGCAAGTCCAAACTCATGGCCACACAGAGGACCCTAATTAAATTCTGTGGGACACAAAATGAACCCCAAAGTCATGATCATGGGAGCCAGGTCTATCAGAGAAAGGGGGCAGGAGGGGTAGGAGGGAGCAAAACTGATGAAAATATATAAATATTTTAAGGAAGTTTTCATATCCAGTAAAAAGTATCATATGGGTCTACTCCTGTGAAAGTAAAGAAATTTGTGCAACTATTTTTGTCAGTTTTGTGAAAAATATATTGAAATTAAAAACAAATATACCACAATTGCATTTTTCAATTTAGTCATAATTTTCACTTTTCTTTTAAGATCCATGACAATTCAAATAATAAATCAATCAAGTAAAATGGGAATATTTGTTAATATTTGGTATACTGGTGCTGAGAGGCATTGAAAGGATGCGCTGACAATATTCTGCTCAAAAACTCACTCAAAAGTAACTGCATCGAGATTGAGAGTTGCTTTGCTTTTATTTTAGATATAAAATGTGCACCTCTTTACCTAAAGTTTACTTCACATATAGATGCCTCTGTGAGTGCCATCATGAGCAAAGAAGAGTATTAAAAACGAGAGTTAGTAAATTCTAAAACCCCTTAAGTCCTGGGGTGTGTTAATACAATTAAATTTAAGGATTAGTGGCTTGCAACTGGTAGCATTATCTTCCTTTTACCTCACACCCCTATTTAGAATAATAATTTTGTCAGAGAATGGGCCAAAGCAAAATTTTGTCAAATCACTACAGAGCTTTTATGATTATAGACACTGTCCTTGGCCAATATATTGCTGATTAACATCATTAAAACAAACTATTCAACACTATTGGCTTATCAAGAGAATTGATTTATTCTGATTCATGGTTTTACAGGGTTCATTGTATTACATTTACCCATGATTGTTGGCAGAGGAAAAGTCAGTATGTCATGATAATAGTATACTGAGGAAATTGCTCACAATTGTCTTTTTGAACCAAGAAAGAAAAGAAAGAAGGAGCAACGGAATCCTGTGATCCTATTAGGGTATACCTCTATTTACCCAAAGATACCCATTTAGGCTCCAGTTGTCTTACCTTCGTATGCTACCACTGATTGGGGAACCAAGCTGTTCTTACACAGCTTTTTGAAAACCTTTTCTAGGTCCTTTAAAAAAAAAAAACCCATCACTCAAACTACAGCAATCTTACAATGCACAAAACTGTCATCTCATTCTTGATCATCTAGAAGTTTTTTTCTTAATACAGCATTGGTCAAAATTCTAAGTCTTATCCATGTCTTAAAAAAAATTCACAACAAAACAACATAAATTTTCTGTATAAAGAAATTGAAGAAGACTTTAGAAGATGGAAAGATCTTCCATGCACATGGACCAACAGGAATAACATTGTAAAAATGGTCATCTTATCAAAAGAAATCTACAGATTCAACGCAATCCCTGTCAAAATTCCAGCACAGTTTTCCACAGAGATACAAAGAGCAATTCTCAAATTTACTTAGAACAACAAAAGCCCAGGATAATGAAAACCATTATCAACAATAAAAGAACTTCTGGGGGATTCACCATCTCTGACCTCAAGCTACTACAGAGAAATAGTGATAAAAATTGCATGGTATTACTGGTAAAGAGAAAGACAAGTAGCTGGATGAAATATACTTGCAGACCTAGAAATGAACCTACATACCTATAGTCACTTGATCTTTGAGAAAAAAGCTAAAACTACTCAGTAAAAAAGGCAGAATATTAAAAAATGATGCTGACTTCCGTGACAATCTGCAAGTAGAAGAATATAAATTGACCCATTCTTATCTCCTTGTACAAATCTCAAGTCCAAGTGGATCAAAGATCTCCACATAAAACCAGATGCGCTGAATCTATTAGAAGAGAAATTAAGAAACAGCCTTGAACACATCAGCACAGGAGAAATATTCCTGAGCATAACATGAATAGGAAATGCTCTAAAAGATTGTACATGAAGTTGTGGTTTGGAGATTTCCACATATATTTTGATTCTTTTCTTGCATGTATTTCTATTCCCTCCATTTACAAAGAACTATTTAAGAGTTTCATTGAAATATATATATATATATATATATATATATATATATATATATATATATATATATATATATATTTAATTGAAATAAATATCATGAGAAAGTTCTCATAAAACAAGGTTGAGGTTGTACTGTAGCTTCTGATATATGACTGCAGTGATTACAACCATTTATTTTTTGTTGATATTTATTTAAAATATTTTTGACTGAAGAGAAACTTCAGTTAGTATGATTAAAAAACAGATCAGAAAGATTAAAAACAATTGTATTACACTTCTCATTCAATCTCTGCTCAGACTACAACTTTGTAGCTTCTTGCCTGCTGAGGCTGATAAGAGCAACATGCGCTGATGATTCATACTATTCTGAAAAAAGAAAGGTAATGTTTTATCTGACATTTACTTTTGGAGATAACTGAAAGAAATGAAATATTTTATTACAAAGCTTGGAACTTAAATGAAAAACTGGGGGTTCCAATTATGGAGCTCATGCAAGTTTTGAAATTGACAAAGAACTTAAGATTTTTCTAATTGAACAGATTCGTTTACAACTGTGAAAAATGACATCTCAAACAGGTGACTTGTCCAAAAATTTACACAGAATTAATCAGGATTACAGAATTGTAGTTCCGTAAGTCCATGATATTTAGAATAGATTTTTCTTTCTTTTATTTAATTACACAAAGCAGGCACTGTTTTTTTAAAAGTTTTTTTTTTTAAAGTTGTTTTTTCCAACACCATCTATATGAAATGCAGTAAGATTCAGAAGGACTTTGTATGTCATAAGTTTTTAATAGATTTTATTCTTTCCTCATTAAAATGGAGATATGGTAATTATACAGAAAAGGGAGATATCTCTTTAAAGGAAGGATGTTCAGTATAAATTTGAACACTAATTTTAAATTAGATGTTTTGAGAGCACGTGACATTGACTTTGTCTTCTTGCATTTTTTGACAAGCTGAGGACATCCAGCAAATAAAGATCAGGAGTTATTAAAAATTCTTCCTAAAGTCAAAATTGACAAAAAAACATTTATTTTCCAAAATATTTTGTAGAATTCATTTTAAGTGCAGTGTGCATAATTTGAGCATGAATGATTTTCACAATTATTCTAAAACTAAGAATAGTATTGATAGTGCTTAATATGAACACACTCTTTGTCTTCAATTTCATATGGAACAAATAAAATATGCAGTCTGTTTTCAGGACAGTTTCATTTGCATTTCATTACACTTTTAACCCTCAATTTTTTTCTTTTAGAGGCTATTATAGGGGCCAGTAATGGTGTCTTATATATTATAAACAACACTTAGGGCGCCAGGAAGATCTTCTACTTATCTAATTTTACTGAATAAAGGTATATAGATCAAGTCAATAAAAAAATTTAAACTATGTTTCTTTGGAGATCTTTGTGTGCATAAACATACATTTTAACAGGTATATTAATTAGTTTATCAAGCATATAATAAAAAGAAATATCAATGGTACAAAACAAGATATGAAAAAGAATTTTAATGACACAATCCAGAAATCATATACTCATTGGAGAATTGTTCTCAAGACATTATTTCAACTATGATGGTCTGTTATTGCTCAGAGAAAGGAGAAATCTTTTCTGACATTCAATAAAAGTTCTCTTGTATAACTAAAGGAAATTTTATTTGCTTTAGTCTTTTGTGGATATTTAGAATTGGCCAGCTGCAAGTTTTTTAATTTACTTGATAGTTCTTTAGTTAGATATTACCCATGACTTTGGAAATTTCTTTTAAAATTTCCTTTAGGTTTCAGTTAACTGTTAAATAATCCACATTTCTGCATAATTAAGCTTTAAGTTAGATTTTGTAATATATAAAAATTAATGTAATCAGAAACCTTTTTTTCCTTTTGTTATGTTTAAAGTGCATAACTAAATCTGTGGTGTCTCTTTCTGTGATGGCCCCAAATCAATTACAGACCTCTTTGAATCTATGTGGCTTTTTTCATCTCAAATATGTGTGGCTCTTTCTTGATCTAATGTGATCTGACCCTGGATGTATATCTTTTTCTTTTCCTGAAAGCAGTATGATTTGATTCTGCTCAGATATATTAATATTGTCATTGCAAATAACTCACTTGACTGGGACAAAAAGTTCAGATGTCAATGTGATTAGAAAAGAGGATGAGACAGAGAAATAAGTGAAATGTGAATTTTCGTATTAATCAAGATAAGAGGACTGGCACCTCATATTTTACCCAAACAAAGCACACGGTAGAAGCATTGTGGACTTCTTGTTGGCCTTATTCCTCTTTTATGGCACCTCATAATTAGTAGATCATTTAACTAATCAATTCTACTTCAAGCTAAAATGGTAGACTGCTGCTTTTTATCTGTTTTTTCCTCTATGAATTTTTTGAATTTGTTTGTTTATGAAGCTAGTATAGGTATACATAAATAAAATATTGGCAGGAGACCGGTTTTAAAAAAAACAGGTAAAAGAACATTACCACGTTGATAAACACTCCTAATTCACATAATCTTGAGATAAAAACCATTGAAGTGATTTGAGGAGCTTCTCTTTTACAGGTGCATTTGTTTAACTGTATAAAAAGCCTGTTCCTCTTTGACTCCTCCATGTCAACGTTGTGATGTGAAATGAACTTTCAACAGTAGTATACCTAACTGTCCATCTGTCTTTCAGAGCTAAATATATTGTTGGTATTTTCCTGTCAGGACATGAAGCCATGATGGGGAAAAGGTTTAAGTCTTGTGGATCCATGCAAACTTAATTACCTTCTACTTAATCTACTGTTATGGATATTTAGCTATAGTCACATTATTTGTAAATCTATAACATATTACAGAGCTACTTAAAACAAGACATCTGTTCATATAGTCAAAAATAAAATAGCATTAAAAAAATGACAACCACTTTGCCAACTAGTAAGCTTTCAAATTCTATTTCAAAGGTGAAAGATGTTTCTTGTACAATAGCAGGCAAGTGAAATAAGGCCACATAACTATGAATTTTACGTGCGTCATGTTAGCAGGCTTTGTCACCTGTTCTCTGCAAAATGCGATATCTGTTTTGTGGGTGCATTTACAGGACAAAACGAAATAAAGGAAATACAAGGCTTTACTTCAACCAGGTCATCCTGATTACTTTAATGACACTCACAATGGTTAAGTGTAAGAATATGTCACAGGAATTTCAATGCAGACTGCAAAGAGTATTTAATATTAAACATGTTTGTGCTACCTCCTAATTAAAAGAATTCACAGAAACATCCCTGTCTTTTGCCCTTACATTTTAGGTCATTTGATTGAATAAAGTTTGTCAAAATTAATCTGGGTTAAAAACCTTCCTCCCTCGAACCAATTCCTGAATGTTAATAAAAACTATAAATTATAACAAAACAAAAGAAAAACAAGCATTGATCTATCCCCCAAGTATATTCATATCTAGCTATAGTCATATTTCCTTTGAACCTACAACAACAGTTGTCTGTTTATCTAGCCAATAATAAAATAGCATTCTTTTTCAAATGGCAACCACTTCACTTTGCCAAATGGTGAGCTTTCAAACTACACTCTAATGAACTGGAAATGCCAAAGTTTTCTTCATATTTGCATTAAAAACAGATGCTTTGATTCATTAGATCTCTGTTTGTGTCATAGCAATGTGTTTGGTATGTACAGAACCCATAGTGAAGTACAGAGTACAATCTGTATTTGTCACAAAGCATATAATAGTTTTGATAAATGTTTCCTTCAACATAGAAAACTAGTGCTAAATATTAGGAATCAATGATATCATTGAAGATTTGATGGAGTCATCAACATACTTGGAAAAGCCTATAATTTCACAGAACTTTGCAATTAGTAATGATAATTGGGCAAATATTTTGATATTTTTCTGAATTTATCATAAATCCTATCACACTTACATGGCAACACCTTTAAGCAGTACATATCCTATAGGTACACTTGCTATGCATACATACTATAAACATTTATAAATGTATTTTATATGAATAAGTGAGTATTACTTTTTAGAGTTTTATTAACATATATATATTAACGAGATTGGAATATGTGAACAAAAAAAATCTCCTTTAAAAAATGATTTTTTTATGATGAGCTTACATATCACAAAGCTCCACACAGAGGGGATCTATTAAAGAGCCTACTGTGAGAAGCATAATCTTTCCTGGCCCTCCTCAGAACAATGAACTTCCTCAGGTTTCATTTTTAGAACATTTCAATTCTTATACAGAATACATGCCATTTAAGTTGTGACATTTCTTTTTCCTTTTGTTACCAGGGATACATCCTTATAAGAGCCCAGGAAACATGAACAAATATTCTTATTGTCTAGAAGCAAACCCCAGTGTATGATATATTCATGGGAAAATATTCTTATTTATCCAAAAGATCTTCAGTGATTTAAACAATACAAAGAACGTGATGTGAAAATTGTGAACCCAATTTGTTAATTATATTGTTTTATATTATTTTGTATTCCTTTGGATGTCATTTCTCTGGCTACTTTATTTTTCTCCTTCAATAAATAACTTCATTTTACTAAATGATATGGTTTACCACATATACAATTAACCATATTTCTTGAAAGGTAATGTTTGGACTGGAAATTAGAGGCAGGCTTAAGAATCCTTATGAGGAGTGTACTTTCACACCCATGCAGATTTACTAACTTACTTTTCCATATGCTTCTTTGAGTGATTGTCTCTGACCACAAGCACTGATTAAATTCTGTGATCTTCTCTCCACATCTAATTCATCTTGTCAGGTATGGAAGACCAATGGTTTCATTTGAAAGAGAAAAACCCACAGACTCCCCCCCCAAAAAAAAAATATTGTGGCTTTGTTTCTTGACCTTTAATTTTAAGAAAAATACAAACACACCCAGGCACACCAGTGGCAAATACTGATAGTTAATTTCTGTTAGAAAGAGACAAGGGTTTTAAAGCATGAAAATGAAGTTGCACCTCAGAATGATGGCCATTTTCTCCTCTGCTGGAGAAAGGCCTTTGAGGTCTCTGTCAGATTCTCACACACAGCTGAGAAGATTCTCCAAAATGAGGTGGTTTCTCTCACAAATCTGTGCAAAGCTCCAGTGAATAATTTATAGCAGAAATGAAGTGACAAGTTAAACACGCCCATTTTATCTAAAATGCTACGAAGCCACCCCACTACAGGGTGAGGGGAGCCAGTTGATGGGAGCCCGAGTTTGTCTAGAAGAGACCATGCTGCTGTAAAGAAAATGAAATGTAATGAGATCCCCTTTCATGCATAATTTATAGGTGGAAACATGACTGCATAAAAAGCCATGGATTTTAACAAGGCCAGTCTGCAATCATGCACATTATCTTCCCAGAGGAACTTTATATAATATTGGACAAAGAGAAGAGAAGTCCAAGTGCCAGTACAAAAAAAAAAAAAAAAAAAAAAAAAAGCAGCTGCTTTTATTAGGAGGTTGGTTATCACAGTGTTTCTCACATGTGTGAACCTTTTAGTATAAAATGTGGACAAAAATAAAAAAAAAAAAAAAAAAAAAAAAGCTGACAGGTTTTCAAATGCAGCAGAATCTACTTTAATATACAATTCCAGTAAAAGAGACAATTTCTATTTACCCCTGAAAGTACTGTTTAGCTAAGAATTTACTTTAAAACATTTGTTATCTCCAGTCAAGTTGGAGGTGAAAAAAATAGAAGATTCATATCAATACACAGATATGAAGTGCTTATGGCATATGGACTGATTATCGTGGGGTTAGGTTAAACTGCACTTGGTAGCAATTTTCACTATTCTGGTAACAATAGTTATAAATGTAGGCAGTAAATAGACTTCAAAATGATAAAATTTTGGTAATTGTAAATAAAATTCAATTTAGTTGTATTATAAGCAAAAATACTGTTATCCAGCTTTCAAGACACCATTCAGGGCTAACATAAGCCTAATTTTTTGCAGGGTGCTTTTAGTTGAGAGTTAAAGAAAAATGTTGACTAAAGCTTTATGAACTTTAAATTTATTACCACTAGGCCCTATGGAGACCTTCCTTAGTTTTAAAGAACTGGCAAGTTGGCCTGGAGTCTCATAATAGTCCATGAGGACTGAGCAGGTTATATTCAGGATATACAATAGCAATTAATTAAAAAGGGGGCCAGGTCTTTAAAGAAGAGTGGAGGACAATATAAGTATGGAGGGGGACAAAATGGAGAAGTGTCTGAAAAATGTACAAGCTGAAGTGCTCTGCTTTGTGACCTCGACTTGGAACTATTAACGCCTGAGAACCAGGTAAGGTAGCCACATTGATTCTAGTGACAGCTCACCGTTTTTGACCTTTGTTTGAAAATGGGTGATGCATCATACAGTCACCAAAATGACTGATTCTTTATGTAGGTATTTTTTATCTTATATATTTATCTATTTACTTAGTCAGTTGCTGTGTGTGTTTATTCAGGTACCTATGTATTTAGGCATGAATGCAAAGACATGCATGGTGGTATATGTGTAGAGAGTCAGACAGAGGAAAACTTTCAAGAATCAAATCTACCATGTGCGTTTCAGGGAATGAAAAGTTGTGAGGCTTGGCAGCAAGCCAGTTTACTCCTTAGCCATCTTGCTTTTTTTTTTTTTTTT
>NC_034593.1:2985861-2993460 GCF_900095145.1 Mus pahari | reverse complement strand
TCTTTCTTTCTTTCTTTCTTTCTTTCTTTCTTTCTTTCTTTTCTTTCTTTCTTTCTTTCTTTCTTTCTTTCTTTCTTTCTTTCTTTCTTTCTTTCGTTTTGATTCTTTTATTTTCTTTTTTAAAACCAAAGTATTCAAAGATGCACCAAGAAATTCAGGAGCTGATTTCAACCATTGGTATGCTTCACTCTTCACAGTAATTTGCTATAATATAGTCTTAGTGATCTTTTGCTTTTAAAAGATATCTACAGAAGCTGAAAGAATGGGTCTTGAGTCAAGTGCTTGCCACCACCCATGAGGAAAGGACTGTGTACGGCTCTCCAGCATCTTTGCAATGTGAAATGTAACTCTAGTACTGAGCTCCCAGTTGAATGAAAGTTGCTGTAAAAAAAAAAAATAAATAATTCATAGAAGTGACTGGGTGATTAGGGAAGACATACAGATATTGAACTCTGATCTCTGTATCCCAAAGAAGTAAAAACCAGATACAGACACAGACACAGACATACAGACACACAAACATACAGTGTGACGAGGGGAAACCTATCAACATCTAGCTACAACTGTGCCCCTATACAGCTAACTAATACTGGTTGTCTTCATCAAAAAGAGTTTCCCAGCAATTTGCACTATTTTCAAACCTAACAGACTTTTAATACTTTGCTGTTAGCTAGCTTGCTTTGTTATATAGCTGAGAAAAGACCAGCCTGTCTATCATATTGGCCCTCTTCCTGTCTACTTTAAGGTGAGAACGGGTGATCAACATCTGTTTGCTCCACCTGACAGATGTACTATTTTCCCTCGTCTCCACAGTTCAGCACACTAGTGAGAAATCTGATGCAGTGAAAGATCAGTTTCAAGTTCAGAAAGAATTTGTTTGCTTATACACCTGTGTTCTAAGGGAAGTACTCTATTGCTTATGCCAGTTGGAAGACTGACTGAATTCTTTAGCATATATAAACATGCAAAGTACCTGAAATGGGTATCAAATGATAACATTATTAGAATTCCCTCTTGGGGTCAGATGAGCTACACAGCTGCATTAAAAATCTGTGCTTGGATATAGCTTGTGTAGTCTGAATTTGTTTCCTGCTTGTTTCTCTTTCTATGAAATCAATGCACATATTAAATATCATATAAAGAAGATTTGAAATAAAGATGTGACAGAACAGGACATGAATTATAAATCTTACATAGACAGAGCTTTATGAATTTTGATAGATAAAGCCTAGATCAATTTCTCCAAATTTCACAACCTCTACAAGACAGAAAATTTCCTGCAACATATCCTGTGATTATCAAAATGAATTCATGAAACCAGTGTACTTTTTTAACCTTTAATCAAATGAAATACAGTTTTATCACCATCTTCTAAAGTTCAATAACCGTCCTGTACTCACATAGAACACTGGTACTGCTGTGGTTTTGTCTCTGCCTCTCTTCCAGGCTCATGATTCACCATTCTCCTCCTATAATCCTTTTTCAATTAGCTCTGATCACAGGACAGTAGAAAAATGATGGGTCTTCATGTGAGTGCATGGGTGCCTTGGAATTCTTGTGTATACAGATGATGCAGATGGGCTCATCACTGGGAAATACACACACACACACACACACACACACACACACATATCTGTTAACATGTAGTCTCTACCTGATTACCCAGAACCCAGAAAAGGTTGTTAAATTCCCTGAAACTGGAGTTATAGATAGTTGTGAGACACCATGTGGGCTATGGGGATTGAAGCTGGGTCCACTGTAACAGCAGTCAATGCTCTTAACCACTAAGCCATATATCCAGCCCCTGGGAAGAGTTTTCAATTATGCCTGTGCTATGAAAGACCAGTTGGACAAAAGAAAATGCTTATAAAGAATTTCATATTTCAGTGTTTCTTATCAAATAGTTTTAGAAAAAGAGGATGATTCTGTAGACCTAACACGGGAAGCAATGGTAAAAGGAAGCTAGAACAGAGTCTGTAGTTTTGTTCAAATTCAGTTTCTGTTTAGATCCTATCATTAGATTAGAGAATTGTATTGTAGTGGTGGCAGTATACAAAAACTGCTGTGTTGATGGAAACATTTACCTCAGCTTATCCATTTGTTAGAATGATTGCCACATGTAACACCATTAAGAAGGTAGAATAAAGGATTTTGACAGACACAGTTATGGGCAAAAGAAGAGGAGACACTGCAAATGTTTCTTCCTATGGCATCAAGTATTTCCCCTTGGGGAGTATAGCAGGATAACATCCTGGGCATAGAGGAAAGTTCTTTTGATAGTAGTTAAAAGAAAAGTGGTTAAGTTCTAACCAGGGAAATTTTTATCTGAAATTTAAATTTAAATTAGAAGACTAGATGGCCACCTTACAACTTTATTTAGAAAATATTTTACTATTTCCAAACTACCAGAATTGGTATCAAAATAAGATGATATTAATTGTAATCATATAAAATCTGATAAACATAGTTTATGTTCATCAAAATACTTCTAAGAAATGAACATTTTAAAAATATTTTCATTAGGCTAATTGTTGTTGATTACTTTTGGAGAATATTCTTAAAACCAGATCATAAAGGTGAGACTGTTTTTAGTGATACGATATAGACAGAATGAAGGATACATGGGTGTGTCAAAAATCTTTATTTTAAATATGTTTTGCATGATAGAAGTTATAGTTATGTAATCTAAAAATTGAGTGGCATTTAGAGTTTGAGTAAGCGTATTGTGTGTGCAACGGAAAAGGGGCTACATTACTAAGACTGAACAAAGAAGATATTCCTAATATCTTACCATTTTATGGTTATTGTTAACTGCAATTATAACATGAAGTTATTGCCTGTAATCCTGTGTTCTTCTCTTTAAATTTGAAAATTAGAAACAAAACAAAAACAAGAAAATAGAAACAAAACAAAACAAAAATGAAAATGTTTTAAAGCATCAGGTGTTTCTATCAGTGCACTGTATCTGAGTCTAGAGAGCTTAGGCCCACTTAGCAAAGTATGAAATTTCCCACAGTGGTAAAGCAATATCCTAAGGGAGAGACGTAGCCAGATTGTTGTGGTTTACTCTTCTGACAAGATACTAGTTTTGTTACCAATCTGCTCTGAGGAGAGAACAGTTTTCCTAGGAACCTGGGATGGACTCCATTGTTACAGTCCTAGAATGGTACCTACATTGCTAACATTATTAGTTATTAAAAACAGAAAGCTGATCAATTGCCATAGATATTTATCTTTCTTCCTTCTGCCCTATGTACAGATAATATGCATGACAGAAATTGAAACCACTTTTAATACATTTGTGTTATCTTGAAATGGAGAAGTAGAATGTCCAGGCTTATGAATGATGAATATTAATAATAATTATGACAAATGGAAACTTGAAATTAATTTCTAAGATATTTAGAAAATGTAAAGGGCTTCAAAAATGTATATCTGGCTCATCTTTTACTTTAAAATATTCAAGCTTGGAAGAAAATAGTCTCTTTTATTTTTATTTTATTTACTTACATTTCAAATGTTATACCCTTTCCTGGTTTCCCCTCTGCAAACCCCTGTCCCATCCCCACTTACCCTGCTTCTATGAGGTTGCTCCCCCACCCATCTTCCCACACCTGCCTCACTGCCCTACCATTCCTCTACACCAGGGCATCAAGTCTGCACAGGACCAAGGGCCTCCCCTTCTGTTGATGCCAGATAAGGCCCTTTCACCTCCTTCAGTGCTTCCCTTAACTCCTCCATTGTGGTCCCTGTGCTCAGTCCTGTGTTTGGCCATGAGCCTCCAAATCTGTATTGGTCAGGATCTGGCAGAACCTCTCAGGAGACAGCTGTATCAGGCTCCTGTCAGCAAGCACTTCTTGTCATCAGCAATAGTGTCTGGGTTTGGTGTCTGCATGTGGGATGGATTCCCAGGTGTGGCTGTCTCTGGATGGCCTTTCCTTCAGTCTCTGCTCCACTCTTTGTCTCTGTATTTCCTTTAGACAGGAGCAATTCTGGGTTAAAATTTTGGAGATGGATGTGTGGCCCCATCTCTCAACTGGGGAGTCATGGCTAACCTTTGGATATTGTCTCACAGGATCTCCCTCCCCATTGAGGTTGGAAATACTCTTTAACATATAAATTGTGAGTCTGAACAATGGCTCAGTATTTAAGAACACTAACTGCTTTTTTTGAAGGACCAGGTTTAACTTCCAAGCATCAATGTGCTGATTCACAACCATCTGTATCTTCAGTTTCAGGGAATCCAGCACCCTTTTCTGATCTAACACATACATGTGATATATATATATATACATATAAAAGGAAAATCATTCCTATAAGTAAAATAAAGATTTTTCTAAATGTGTAAATCATGAGAGAATGCAAAATGACTATCTGTCTCCTTAAAGAGTCTGAAGTTCTGTGCGGGTGACCCCTGTCAGTTCACTTGTCCATGATAAATAAGGCTTTACCCTTCCTGACCTCTTCTCTACTGAGATGTTTGTCTGACTTGGACTGCTAGTGATCTCCCAAGCCTGTCCTCTGATTTAATTGCACCTCTAGAGAACCAGGAGTAGCCAACATATAAAACAGTTTCTACCTCTAGATCACTATGCTCCCAGAAGAATCTGACATTTTGTGAGAAAGAAATTTAACATGTTTTTCCTAAACTTTAAAAGCTGAGCTCACTGACTTCTAATAAATTTCTTAAAGAAAAAAAAAAACCTATATAGCCCTGTGAGATTTTATTTTAATTAGAAACTTGTACTCCCATCAATTGACTTTGTGCTGTTAAATTTGTGCATCAGGACTGGGAGCTTCTGAATTCTGTGATTCTTTGCATCTGCGCCTTTTACCACTGCTGGTTCATGGAATGCTTGAATTAAGATGAACGAACCAGAGTGCAGCCATTTAGTTTATTTTAAGATGTCAGATGGCTAGTTTTTGGATATCAACTGATATTTACTTAGCTGCTTCCTCAGATCAAGGGCTTTCTCTCTTCTTATTCATGTAACAAGATGCTTATATATGCTGAATTGTAATCTGTGAGGGAAAAACAAAAGCATTGTTGGTTGTTCAAAAACAAAAATCAGAACTCCAATTAAGAATGCAGGGAATGAATGGATATGGCAGGTCGCATGTATTTCTCATTGTAGAATTGTCTTGTGCAGAAACAGAAGCACTGGTTTGAAACAGATTGCAGAATTGTTAGCTAGAAATACAAGAAACTTATTAAAGCTAGAGGGGTTGGAACACTGTACATTCTGCTCCAATATTCTGGTTTTCTAAAATATGCTAGCACTGAAATACAAATTTTTAGTTCTCAAACTTTACTCTGTAAAATGGTTGTAGAATTAAAAATGTGATCCTCACAATATATGAGTTTACACAGTTTTGCAACTATGTAGTAGATTTTAGAAAATATTTGACATTTATACCCCATACTTTCAAACCTTGAACAAAAATTGTCACCACTAGTGTTTGGACAATCAAACTGGTCTGTCTGGCCAGTGAAGAAATGGTGCCTGTCATTAATGCAGCAAATGGCTGGTGAATTCTCTGACACAGTACCCTTGCCACTACCACATTCTTATCCAGAGGCAGCAAGAGACAAGCACATACTGCTAGATTGTATTGTAATTTGTTGGTGATAAAACCAAATCCATAGATTCAAACACAGATGTGATATTGTCTTAGGTCAGATGGGCATAAAGAAAATTGAGTATCTGAGAAAATATTTTCTGGGTCATTTAGATCTTAACTATTTTAGTGGTTATAGAATTATGTAAATGTGTCCTAATGCATAGACATTCTTAAATTTGGTACAATCATTGGTTTATTCTACACAATACTGTTTTAAAAGTAAAAGAGTCCCTATAAATGATTTGGGGTCATTTGACACACTGCAAACATATTTGTACACTTTCATCACTTTTATCAATAATGTATATCTTATAGACTTGTTGAAAGTTTCTTTTCCTCAAATACTAAAGTATTTATTCACAATGCCACATCTTGAAAGCTGAAAAATTAGGTTGTTCTGGACAGAAATAGAATGGCATGGAATGGCATCTACTAAGAATCTTTCTTACTGTGGTTTGCAAATCTCAATTAACACTTATCACAAGATGGACTATTATTTTCTGAAGAAAAAATAGTTTAACCTGGAGGATATTTTAGTTGTTGCTGGAATTGGTTATTATTTGGAAAACTGTACAGGCTGCTGAATGACTTTTTTTTTATTTTTCAAGTCAGATTTATATATCAATAATTCTCAATTCACAAGTTACCCAATAATAATTTCAGAGCTAATTGATAATGATATAAGCTGTGCTCACCTGTATCAGACATGTTATCCCAATTATTCTATCCCTATATGATATTCATAACTACCGGTGGATCTTGAAAACCACGCAGGATCAGGATTTCCTTCCTATCTGTCTACTTCCATCTTGGCTTCTTCCTCTTCTCTGAATGGTTCTCTGTCTATGCAATTGCTTCTGCTGCCTCCATTTTTCTCATTCAATCACAGGCCTCCTGCTGCACAAATATTTTCTTTTTTTAAAATTATTTTATTAGATATTTTCTTCATTTACATTTCAAATGCTCCTCCATTGGGGCTCCTGTGTTCCATCCAATAGCTGACAGTGTGCATCCATTTCTGTGTTTGTTAGGCACTGGCAAAGCCTCACAAGAGGCCACTATATCCGGGTCCCTTCAGCAGAAACTTTCTAGCATGTACAATAGTGTCTGGGTTTGGTGGCTGATTATGGGATGGATCCCTGGGTGAGGAAGTCTCTGGATAGTCCATCCTTTTGTCTTAGCTCCAAACTTTGTCTCTGTAACTCCTTTTATGGGTATTTTGTTCCCTATTCTAAGGAGGAATGAAATATCCACCCATTGGTCTTCCTTCTTTTTGGTTTTCTTGTGTTTTGCACATTGTATCTTGGGTATTCTAAGTTTCTGGGCTAATATCCACTTATCAGTGAGTGCATATTTAGTGACTTCTTTTGTGATTGTGTTACCAAACTAAGGATGATATCTTCCAGACATATCCATTTGGCCAGGAATTTCACAAATTCATTGTTTTTAATAGCTGAGTAGTACTCCATTGTGTATGTATACCACATTTTCTGTATCCATTCCTCTATTGAGGGTCATCTGGGTTATTTCCAGCTTCTGGCTATTATAAATAAGGCTGCTATGAACATAGTGGAGCATGTGTCTTTATTACCAGTTAGAACATATTCTGGTTATATGCCAAGAAGAGGTATTTCTGGAACCTCCAGTAGTACTATGTCCAATTTTCTGAGGAACTGCCAGACTGATTTCCAAAGTGGTTGTACAAGCATGCAATCCTACCAGCAATGGAAGCATGTTCCTCTTTCTCCACATCCTTGCCAGCATCTGCTGTCACCTAAATTATTGATCTCCTCTATCAACTTCAGTGTCTCTGGTTTTATGTGGAGGTCTTTGATCCACTTAGACTAGAGCTTTGTACAAGGAGATAAGAATGGATCAATTCTCATTCTTCTACATGATAACTGCCAATTATGCCAGCACCATTTGTTGAAAATGCTGTCTTTTTTCCACTGGATGGTTTTAGCTCCCTTGTCAAAG
>NC_034593.1:2980639-2985850 GCF_900095145.1 Mus pahari | reverse complement strand
GCTGTCTTCTTTTAGGTTTGTTGAAGGATTACTTTCTTGGTTTTTCTAGGATGGAGTTTCAGTCCTTGTGTTGATGTTTTCCCTTTATTATCCTTTGAAGGGCTGGATTCGTGGATAGATATTGTGTGAATTTTGTTTTATCATGGAAGACTTTGGTTTCTCCATCTGTGTTTTGTGAGAGTTTTGCTGGATATCGTAGCATGGGCTGGCATTTGTGTTCCCTTAGCGTCTGCATAACATCTGTCCAGGATCTTCTGGCTTTCATAGTCTCTGGTGAGAAGTCTGGTGTAATTCTAATAGGCTTGCCTTTATAAGTTACTTGACCCTTTTCCCTTGCTGCTTTTAATATTCTATCTTTATTTAGTGCATATTTTTGTTCTGATTATTATGTGTTGGGAGGAATTTCTTTTCTGGTCCAGTCTATTTGGAATTCTGTAGGCTTCTTTTATGTTCACTGGCATGTCTTTCTTTAGGTTTGGGAAGTTTTCTTCTATAATTTTGTTGAAGATATTTGCTGTCCGTTTAAGTTGAAAATTTTCATTCTCATCTACTCCTATTATCGGTAGGTTTGGACTTCTCATTGTGTCCTGGATTTCCTGGATGTTTTGAGTTAGGATCTTTTTGCATTTTGCATTTTCTTTTTCTTTTTCTTTTTGATCTATAACAGGGAATTAATATCTTTTTTTTAAAAATAAACATTATCTTTCATGATAAATGGCTCAAATTTGTACATATTTTCTTTTTTGAGATGGTAAATATTTGGATCCTTTTCAAACCACCTAAGCAATTCCAATATCATATTATTTCTTGTAAATATAACTCTAAGCACATGCCATATTTAATCCTAATATTTAACTATATTTCTTAATATCCAATTTCATCATAAACATTTTACTGGTCAAGTTCTAATTTACTATATACATTATCGGTAATATCTATTGATAGGTAGGTTTATTTTTCTATCAAAGATAGTGCAGAATTGCTGATAGCATAACATGAGAATTTTGAGTTTCAGTTTTATTATATGCAATATGAAATATTTAACCCAATACTCTTGTTTCATACTCTCAGAGCAATAGATTTACATTTTTTATTAAATGACTAATTGATTGTAATTCAGACTGTATTGTTCACATAAAATAAGGTCTTGATACTTGAGTATTACACTAGCTTTGGTCATATGATTGAAAAGAATTGAGATGCTGATTTAGTGATAAAGCTCTTTTCTATAGCAAGATCATTCGTCACTACTGCATCATTCAATTATCCAAGGAGTGAATGCCATGTCTATAAATGTCTATAAATTTTAGCTTTATCTATATAAACTTCCTACTTTCTTTTTTTATTTATTATTATTTTCTTTATTTACATTTCAAATGCTATCTGAAAGTTCCCTATACCCCCCGTCCCTGCTCCCCCCCCATTCCCACTACTTGCCCCTGGCCTTCCCCTGTGCTGGGTCATATAAAGTTTACAAGACCAAGGGGCCTCTCTTCCCAATGATGGCCAATTAGGACACCATCTGCTACATATGCAGCTAGAGACATGAGCTCAGGGGGGTACTGGTTAGTTCATATTGTTGTTGTACCTACAGGGTTGCAGCCCCCTACAGCTCCTTGGGTACTTTCTCTAGCTCCTCCACTGGGGGCCCTGTACTCCATCCAATAGCTGACTATGAGCCTCCACTTCTGTGTTTGCCAGGCACTGGCATAGCCTCACAAGAGGCCGNTATATCAGGGTCCCTTCAGCAGAATCTTGCTGTCAGGTGCATTAGTATCTGGGTTTGGTGGCTGATGATGGGATGGATTCCCNNATGGGGTAGTCTCTGGATAGTCCATCCTTTCATCTTAGCTCTAAATTTTGTCTCTGTACCTATATCCTTTCATGGGTATTTTGTTCCTTATTCTAAGGAGNAATGAAGTATCCACACGATGGTCATCCTTCTTGGTTTTCTTGTGTTTTGCAAAATGTATCTTGAGTATTCTAAGTTTCTGGGCTAATATTCGCTTATCAGTGAGTGCATATCTAGTGACTTCTTTTGTGTTGGGTTACCTCACTAAGGATGATATCCTCAGGCAGTGAGAGCACTCCTGGGCAGACACCTCTGCTCTGGCAGGGATGGTGCCTTGATGTCTGGAGCCAGAACCAGGATCTGTTCCAGAAGCTGTGTCCCTTCTGCAGTCTGCCCTCTCCCCGGCAACAACCGGGGCCTGAGCGTAATGGAGCAAATATGGCTCCCTTACTGCTGAATGACTTAAAACCACAGTTGTTTATCCTTAAATGAAGATCTATTTTATTTGGGAATATAAAATCAACTTGATAGATCCTGAGAACATTTAAAAAAATTGAAGGTTAAAAAAGTAACAGCTAACTATAATTGAAACTTTGAGGTTAGTTACAGGCTTGTATGTGAGATGTGTGTGTGTGTGTGTGTGTGTGTGTGTGTGTGTGTGTGTGTGTGTTTGTAATTTTTGTTGTAAAGACTTGGTTTCAGGACAAAGTATTCCTTACTTTGAGTTGAACACAGCAAAAACATTCTACAATACAAGAGTACGGTCTTTCTAATGAAAACTGGACTATCCAAGGTTTCAGAGCCAAATGGTATGAACCACATAGGTCCCGAAAATGGTACTTTCTGAGGATCTTAAGTTCAAAGACTTCTCTTTTAAACTTTTATTGTTAATTAACAGTTTTTCAGTGTCCTTTCTACTCAACATAACTTTAGCACTTGATTTTCAGAACATCTTATAAAGTCAAATGAAACTGAATATTTGTATTTGTTTCAAATTTGGAGGAAAAGTCAATAATATCGAATAATTTATGTCATTACTTCTGGTTTTCATTTGCTTTCCACATTTGTCTGGAATGCTCTGTGTTGAAGTGTCATAAGAATAAGTACTTTGTAAAGTCTACATGTCATCTCAAATTCTTCCTCACATACATAGACAGAAAAACAGAGGTAAGTATACGTGTGCTCACACATATTCACACACACACATGCACATGAATACGCATGTGCATTCACACACATACAAAAAAGCACATGCAGATACACATTTTCATAGAAAGTAAAAGTAGCTCAAGAACTGAACCTCCTTATCTGACTGGGTCATGGCATGATGAAGAAAATTGGTTTATCATAAGATGTTTATTGAGGAGATTTCTTTTTTGATTTCTGAAAACTGATAAAACTTCACTTACTGCTTTAGATAATCTTGTGATGTGGACATCTGGAAGGCCAAAATGATGTAGCACTCTAAGGCTTATTCCTTCATCTGGGTTTACACTTAGTAGTTCAGATCTATATTTTGGTCTCTTTAGGTAGGAGTGTTTAGGAGCTAGGCCCTCAGTGACTTCATAAATTACCAGAAAAACAAAATGAATAGAGCCAACCCTGACCATCAGTGACATGAATAATTGGAATCAACATAAACTGTCATGAACACAATTAAAATATGGCAAGACCTTGACTTAGGGGTGTGCTTGTGAGTGTCCCTGAGTATTATCTCCTGCTATAGCGGTCAAAATGAGCCCGTGGTACATTACAATCTACTACAGTGTGGCTGTTTAACTGTAAACAAATTAATAGATGTGAGAGATTTCTTTTCTTTATTATAGTTTAGAAAACTAATATATCTGCCGAAGTGCACTTATTTTAATAGAAGCAAGTGTATGTAAAATAAACAAAAAGAACTTGACAAGGCCTTTGATCTAAGAAGAAGCTGACCCTGTATTAAAGGTGAAAGTTTAAGAAAATAATGATATTAAAATGATTGCTATTTTATTTGGAGGAAAATTTACCTCCATGGATAATTAAATTTATTCTTTAAGATTTCAGAGTGGCATGCTTTTCAATGTTTTGGGTGAGCTTTGGTCAAACAGTGGTAGTAATGGTTTCTTTTGTTGTGGGGTTTTCCCAGCTGAAACGGTACAGGGATCTGTGGAGTCAGTGTGGGAATCTAGCTGGAAATGCTAACAAAATGATACCATACTACACACATGATGCATGCATTTTAACTCCATGATGCAATTCCTCCTCTTAAGCTTGAACTTTAGTTTATTTATACCCACCCTTCTGCAGATCCCCATAAAGCACCATCCGTCTTCACTATGTTAGAGCAGATGTGTGAACACTGGAGGAAAGACTTCAATGCAGAATGTTTATTATTTGATGCTGAAGATAATCCAGAGAAGCAAATGTCCAATGTTTAACCTCAGTAGGTTAAGCTAAATATTCCAGATACTCATTTCTCATTGATTGCCAAATAAACAATAGAATCCCTGCTTTTAACTACTTAATTCAGTTCTACCAATAGACTTCTTGAAAAAAAAATTTGCCCGACATGATAGGCATATTAAAAGTAATGAAAAATATTTGCCATATAAGCATAAACAAAAAGTTAGTAACAACAGCAACAATAACAACAGCAGGTTACCATTAGTCTGTTTTATTGACTAGTACATTAAGGTCAAACTTTCAGCAGAACACTATGATTTAATTAGATCAAGAATCACTTATGTCATTTGCTAACAGAAAATGTAAGTTTTTAAATTGAACCTAGTAAATATACTAACCCAAATTCATTTATAACTGCAAAATGACTCAATTTATAAAATATAAGTTCATTAAGTGTGGCTTCAAGAAAGGGTGTATTTAGTCAATTACTGGTACAAAATGTTACTTTTGTTTCCAAATAGATTGATTGATTGCAGATTGGATAGTTGACTGAGTAGTTATGACAACCAAATTTAGTTCTACATTTAAACTAACAGGAGTGGTTTTGGTGGTAAAAATTTCAGAATGTTGGGAAGTAATGAAGAATGATTTTGAAAACACAATGTCTAAATTTGTCAAAACACTATTTAAAAAATGTTTGAAATTCTTGAAGGCTTGGGGTTTTAATGTCATCGTGTCAATTTCCATCCAGAAGCAGAGACTGAATAATTCACATTATTTTAGGAAGTTGTCCACAGTCTGGTAATATTTGCAAATCTGATGCTAAGAATGGATAATTGTAACCTTTGCTCCCACAGATGACACACTGAAAATCTAGAACAGTTGAGCACTACAGTAGCAGATCATCATGCCACACACTTCAGTTAGCTTAACACACACACACACACACACACACACACACACACACACACACACACAAACACACACATGCACATATGCGCAAGTGCACATGCATGCACGCACACACACACACA
>NC_034593.1:2977800-2980628 GCF_900095145.1 Mus pahari | reverse complement strand
TTTGCTGGGTATAGTAGCCTGGGCTGGCATTTGTGTTCTCTTAGGGTCTGTATCACATCTGTCCAGGATCTTCTGGCATTCATAGTCTCTTGTGAGAAGTCTGGTGTAATTCTAATAGACCTGCCTTTATATTTTACTTGGCCCTATTCCCTTGCTGCTTTTAATATTCTTTTTTCATGTAGTACACTTGTTTTTCTGACTATTATGTGTTGGGAGGAATTTCTTTTCTGGTCCAGTGTATTTGGAGTTCTGTAGGCTTCTTTTATGTTCACTGGCATGTCTTTCTTTAAGTTCGGGAAGTTTTCTTCTATAATTTTGTTGAAGATATTTATTGGCCCCTTAAAAAATGCAGGAGAAAATCTTCATTCTCATTTACTCCTAGTATCCGAAGGTTTGGTCTTCTCATTGTGTTCTGGATTTTCTCAATATTTTGAGTTAGGATCTTTTTGCATTTTGTATTTTCTTTGATTGTTGTGCCTATGTTCTCTATGGAATCTTCTACTGCTGAGATTCTCTCTTCTCCTGTATTCTGTTGCTGAAGCTCACATCTATGGTCCCTGATTTCTTTCCTCGGTTTTCTATCTCCAGAGTTATCACATTTTGGGGTTTCTTTATTGCTTCAATTTCCCTTTTTAGTTCTTGGATGGTTTTGCTCATTTCCATCACCTGTTTGTTTTTGTTCTCCTCTCTGTCTTTAAGGACTTCTACCTCTTTAGAAATATTCTTTTGTTTTTCTTTAAAACAAGATTTGTATCTCTTTAGCAGTGTTCTCCTGCATTTCTTTAATAATGCCCTTCTTAAAGTCCTCTAACTGCTTCATGAGGTATGCTTTTAAATCCGATTCTTGCTTTTTGGGTGTGTTGGGGTATTCAGGACTGACTGAGGTAGGAGTGCTAGATTCTGATGATGGTTTGTAGTCTTGGTTTCTGTTAGTAAGATTCCTACGTTTGCTTTCACCATCTGGTGATCTCTTCAGTTAGTTGTTATAGTTGTCTCTGGTTGGAGCTTGTTCCTCCTGTGATTCTGTTAGTTTCTGTCAGCAGTTCTGGGTGTCCAGTTTTCTCCTGAGTCTCACTGGTCAGGTTACTCTCTGCAGGGAAGCTCACTTCTAGCAGGCAATGTGCACAGAGAGCTGGCATTCAGATCTGACTCCTTGCTGAAAATATAGGCCCAAAACAGGGCCTGTGCCAGAAAATGTGTTGCCTCTGCCGATTATTCACTCACCTGCACAGTCTAGGCACTAAGGGACTCTGGACACAACATGACTCTCTCACCTGCTCTGGCAGACAGATTCCCTCACCGGTCACCACCTTTCCTCTGGTGAGGAAGGTGCCCAAAATTCTGGAGCCCGAAATAGAGTCTGTCCCAGAATTTAGGTTGCTTCTTTCTGTCCTGAAGCTGTGTAGCTTCTGNGGTCCACACTCTTGCCAGTGCAGACTGGAGCCCAGAAGCTGCATTCCTTCTCCAGGCCGCCCTCTAACTGGCAGTTGACTGGAGGAAAGATGGTTCTCTTTCTGGCTCAGGCCAGGAGACTGCTCCCAGGCAGACACCCCTCCTCAGGAGGGGAAAGGTGCTGGATGACCAGAACCAGCCACAGGATCCTTCCCAGAAGCTGTGATGCTTCTCCAGTCCGCCCTCTCCCTGGCAGTGCACTGGAGCAAAGATGGCTAACCTTCTGGTTCAGGCCTGGAGACTGCTCCCAGGCAGACACCCCTCCTCGGGCGAGAAAGGCACTGGGTGCAGATCAGGCCTGGAGACTGCTCCTGGGCAGACACCCCTCTTCAGGCATTGGAAAGGCGCCAGGTGCTGGATCAGGCCTGGAGACTTCTCCTGGGTGAACACCCCTGCTAGGGTGGGGAAAGGTGTCGGATGACAGGAACCAGACACAGGATCCTTCCCAGAAGCTGTGATGCTTCTCCAGTCCGCCCTCTCCCCGGCAGGGCACTGGAGCAAAGATGGCTCACCTTCTGGTTCAGGCCTGGAGACTGCTCCCAGGCAGACACCCCTCCTCGGGCGGGGAAAGGCACCAGGTGCAGGATCAGGCCTGGAGACTGCTCCCGCAGAAAACATATTTTTTATCATATAAAAGATTGTATAGTATATGCGTAATTTGTGGTAAGCTTAATTTAGAAAAGTCCTGTATATTTTATAAACTCAGGCACATTAACAGACACATATAGAGTGTTCTATTGCATATAAGCTTCAAATTTATTATTATTATTATTATTATTATTATTAATTATTTTAAAATCATTTTTTACAGGCCAGTTATTATCCCCCTCCTGGTCCACCCTCCCACAGTTCATCATCCCATTCTTCCTCCCTTGTCTACAAGATGATATCCACACCCCACCCCACCCCCATCATACCAGACCTTCTGACTCCTTGGGGCCAGTCTTTAATGGTTAGGAACAGCTTCTCTCACTGAGGGCAGACCAGGCAGTCCTCTGTTGTATGTGTGTCAGGCACTTTATATCAGCTGGTATATGCTGCCTGATTGGCTTTCTAACATGGACAAAAAACACTGATAACCTAAGGAAGACTCTGAAATAAAAATGATATATTTTGCAACAGATACATTTAAATTTTCCTTGTTGATACAAAATATATTAAGCACATCTACTTTTACTGTTTCTGAAACTTTATTAGCTGTGCACCCTGAATATATAAGAATGTATGAAGATGCAAAGCTACACACAGTTCAATTAGAACATTTTTGTAAACATGAAATAAATAGTCAAATTTAATCTAGTCTATGGATTTCAATGTTGTAAAAACTCTATTACTTAATGTGCTAATTAAAATAAAGTAAGTGAAAGTAAATAAAA
>NC_034593.1:2964717-2974395 GCF_900095145.1 Mus pahari | reverse complement strand
ATATATATATATATATATATATATATATATATATATATATATACACATGAACACACATGAACACACATATACACATGTAATTCAGAAGCAATTTGCATCTGTACTAAGCACATACAGACTATTTTCTTGCCATCATCCCCTAAATTATTATGTAACTATTTTGTACTAAATATTATTTATATCTTAGAAATTATTCAAAATTTACACAATGATGCAATATGCTCTATGTAAATAGAACTTCTATTTATATGAGGGATTTGAACAGACATATATTTTGGTAGCTGTGGAAATCCTGGAACCAATCTTCTCTACACAGTGAGAGACAGCTGTATAAACAGTCAATACACTTAAAAGAAGGGGAAAGGCTTTGCTATTTAGATGCTAAATGAAAGTTCTTATGTGTACCCAACATTATAGTTAGTCTCCTTTAAATAAACAGGTTCAGCAAATGATTGTATAAATTACATTATAAATTTGCAATTAAATTTATAGTTTATTATAGAAAATACACAAATACTGAGAAATTTCAGGAAAAAAAGGTTCAGTACTTTCTGTATGTAATTCGGCAAGGAATTATGAAACATTGGATCATACACATTTGCAAATTTCCTACATCTTTTCAGTCAAGTATGAGACTCTTTCTAAGTAGTTCAATTAATACTTATTATGTAAGAGTTTTCTCAACTACCTTATCAGCATTTTCAATCATAAAATTGCATTGTGATGTCTGTGCAACTGACTTACAAATTTAAGGAAGAGAAACAATGTGCAATAGATTAAATATATTTAAAGTCCATCAGATACACAAATTGAGGCAGAGAATTAAGTGATAAAAGTCAATACCAACAAGGTATAAATATAAATGTGGGTAGTTTGATTAACATTCTTGTTCCTTCTTGGAGTTTTGATATAAAGACTTCTCTGAATGTGTGTATATAATAATGAATGCCTCAGACTCCTTTAACTATACGTTTTTGGCAGACATTTATAATAATTGAATGTTGCTTTCATGCCTTTATGGCATTTTTTATTTTTAAAAACAAAGCTATGTACATGCCTAAAATAAAAAGAAAACATTGTCCCATATACAGCCCTAAGAGTGTTATTGTTGCAAAATATTATATGACATCTTTTCCTGAGCCATTTTGGCTCTTTGGAGAAAAGCAAATATCATAAAATTATTTCCTTTCATTACTAGTGAACATTCAAGATATTTACCTCATTCAAAGATTCATTTTAATTTAAAAGTTTAATCATTTTATTTGAGTTTGTACTTTCCAGTAAAAGTTTTTATTCTATCCATTTTCTTAGGTCTTCTTTGATTTATTTCTTGAGAGACTAGAAGTTCTTTTCATGCAGATCTTTCACTTGTTTGGTTAGAGTTACCCCAATATATTTTATATTATTTGTGACTATTGTGAAGGATGTTGTTTCCCTAATTTCTTTCTCAGCCTACTCTTCATTTGTATAATGAAAGGTTAATGATTTATTTGAGTTAGTTTTATATCCAGCCACTTTGCTGAAGTTGTTTATCAGCTGCTGAAGTTCTCTGGTCTAATTTTTGAGGTTGCTCATGTATACTATCATGTCATCTGCAAATAATGATACCTTTACTTCCTTCTGCAATTTGTATCTACTTTATCTCCTTTTGTTGTCTTACTGATCTAAAGAGAACTTTGAGTACTATATTGAACAGATATGGGGAGAGTGAGCATCCTTGTCTTGTCTCTGACTTTAGAGGAATTGCTTCAACTATATCTCCATTTAATTTGATATTGACTATTGGTTTGATGTATATGGCTTTTATTATGCTTAGGAATGGGCCTTGAATTCCTGATCTCTTTAATATGTTTAACATGAAGGGGTGTAGTATTTTGTCAAATGCTTTTTCAGCATTTAATGAGATGAGTATGTGATTTTTTTGAGTTTTTTTTTATATAATGGATTATGTTAATAGATTTTCTTATATTGATCCAACCTTTCATCCCTAAGATGAAGCCTACTTGGTAGTGGTGAATAATTGTTTTAATGTGTTCTTGGATATGGTTTTACACTGATATTCATAATCAAAATTGGTCTGAGCATTCCTTTTGTTGAATCCTTATGTGGTTTATGTATCAGAGTAATTGTGGCTTCATGGAATGAATTAGATAACGTTTGTTCTGTTTCTAACTTATGGAATATTGGTATTAGTTCTTCTTGAAAAGTTTGGTAGAACTCTGCACTAAAGCCATCTGATCCTGGACTTTTTTCTTTTTGGAGGTTTTTAATGACTTCTATTTCCTTAGGAGATATGGGCCTGTTTGTTTGTTCTGTTTTTTTCAATATTTAAAAAAAAATCACCTAACATCCTGATATCAGCCCCTCATTCCATTTCTTCCAGTCCTGCACTAACAAATCCTTAATCTCATTACCTTTTCTCCTTCTCCTCAGATAAGGGGAAGTTCCCCTTGGATACCAACCCACACTGGCACACCTAGTCCCAGAAGAACTAAGCACATCTTCTTCTACTGTGGCCCAACCACACAGACCAGGTAGATGAAGGTAATCCAATTGCAGGCAACAGAGTCATAGAGACCCGCATTTTACTGGTACACAAAACTAGATAATCTACACATCTGGTACAAATATATAGGGGGGCTAGGTCTAACTTGTATGCTTTCTAGTTGGTAGGTTAGTGTATGTGAGCCTAATGGGTCCAGGTTAGTTGATTATGTAGGTCTTCTTGTGGTTTCTTGGTCCCTTTGGTGCACTCAATTCTATTCTCCACTCTTTCACATGAGTCCCTGAACTCCACCTGATTGGCCCTCGGTCTCCGCATCTGCTTCCATCTGCCACTGGACTAATCCTCTCAGGAGGTAGTTATACTAAGTTCCTCTCTGCAAGCATAGCTGAATATCATTAATAGTGTCAGAAGTTGAGTCTTGCCAGGCAGTGGTGGCACATGCCTTTTATCCCAGAACTTGGGAAGCAGAGGCAGGAGTATTTCTGAGTTTGAGGCCAGCCTGGTCTACAGAGTGAGTTCCAGGACATCCAGAGACATCCAGTCTCAAAAGAAAAAGAAGAAGAAGAAGAAGAAGAAGAAGAAGAAGAAGAAGAAGAAGAAGAAGAAGAAGAAGAAGAAGAAGAAGAAGAAGAAGAAGAAGAAGTTGGTCTTCCATGGGATGGGTCTCAAGTTGAGGCAGTCATTGGTTGACTTTTCCTGCAATCTTTATCCCTGCCTATCTTGTAGGCAAATTTTTGAGTTTAAAGTTTTTTTTGCATGGGTTGGTGTCCCCTTATCACCACTGAATGTGACTACAGGAGGTGTATATTTTAAACTCTGTATCCCCTGCTGGTAGTAATCTCAGTTAAGTTCACCCACATAGGCTCAGAGAGCTTCCCCTGTCCCAGATAGGTCTTCAGCGTGTTTCAGTGATGCCCTCCCACAGATTTTTGTTTTCACTCTTGGGTCTCTTCTACCTCCCCTCTTCCCACATCTAATTATCATTACATTCTCTTTCTCACGGCCTCTTCCATCCAGTTCTCTCTGCATCCACCTCCAATGACTATGAAGTTTCCCCTGTTGAGTGGAATTCATGCATTCTCCTTTGAGCTTTGCTTACTACCCAGTTTTTGGGTCTTTGGGTTACACCATAGTCATCCTATTCTTTACATCTAATGTCCACTTATAAGTGAATACATACCATATGTGTCTTTCAGGGGGGTTCTATTTTTAAAATGTTTTAGATTTTAAGTAAGCATAGAATGCTACTGCTATAGCATTTTAAAACAAAAGGTTTTTCTTCCCTTCATCTTCCCCACTCCTGTTACCATTCCCTCACTTTAAACCTTTCTCCATGATTATTTTCCTCCTTCATGTTTCAGTGTCCTTTTGAACATCTGCACCTCCATCTTTCTAGACTATCATCAGGCTTTGTAACTAGACATCAATTTGCTTGGTTGAAGATTCTCCAGTCTTTCTTGTTGTCTTTATGGACACTCTTCTTCCACGTTCATTCCTATCATCAGGAGAGAAAGAAATCACAGATCATTTATACCAGATCTCTCATTACCTCATTCACATTTGTCGTCTGAAAGCACAAAACAGCTCAAAATTTAGGAGTAACTCTTGGACATAGTTTTAAATTGAATCACATGAGAAATGTGTCTGTCTTGAGCTTAATAATTATCTATAGCATTTAGATATAGGAAATAACCCAGGGTACTGAAACTGAGCCCTGAACATTGTCAAAGGCTTTTAAACAAATTCAATATAGAACAAGGAAGTCTTCATCTTTCCATTCCTTAACTTACTTTCTTCTATTTTTTGTTTTGTTTTGGTTTTGTTTTGTTTTGTTTTGTTTTGTTCTGTTTTGTTTTGTTTTGTTTTGTTTTTCAAGACAGGTTTTCTCTGTGTAGCNCTGGCTGTCCTGGAACTCACACTGTAGACCAGGCCAGCCTTGAACTCAGAAATATGCCTGCCTGTGCCTCCCAAGTGCTGGGTTTAAAGGCATGCACCACCACACCCAACTTTTTCTATTTTTCAAATGGTAAAGTTTCCTATAAAAATTAAACTGATTTTTTTCTACTAGTATTGTATTCCACGGAAAATAGTACACAGTTTTTGAAACCCATTTTTTTCTCTGTCTCCAGATAAGTGTGAAAATTAAGTCTTCCTCAACCCTACATAAAGAACTATGGGAGTGGGGCAGTGGTGGCTCACACTTTTAATCCCAGCACTTGGGAGGCAGAGGCAGGCAGATTTCGAAGTTCGAGTCCAGCCTTGTCTACTGAGTGAGTTCCAGAACAGCCAGAGCTACACAGAAAAACCCTGTCTCGACCCCCCCCAAAAAAAAAAACCCAAAACCAAAGAACTATGGGCAACGAAGGAAGAAGCAATGTTGAAAGTGGGAGAAATAGTCTTTTCTAGGGAACAAAAAGTCAATTGGCTATCCAGTACCAAATGGTTAGCTCCTTTATCATGGGCTTTTCCAAAAATGTTGGCTGGTTTCAATTTTATTAGACTCAACTCTTGGTTTAGTTTTTTCCCCATGTTTTATCGTTCCATAACTTGGTTTGACTTTAATAACCTTACAGCAAATGTTAATGTTCTAAAATGTTTTAAGTAAACTTTTTATTCGTAAACCCTTAGACAGAAAAGAAGCTCAGAGGGTCAGAGAATGAATGTAAATATGCAGCGGTGGAGGGTTGGAAGAGGTGAAAACCTCTACAAAATCCCAGAAACCTGGGATTTCAGAGGCTCCCACCACTCAATGGGGATGACCTTAGTCGAAAGTCTCAACAGTGGGAATATGGAACCTGATGAGATCACCTTAAATAGATAGACAGGGGCCCCAGTGGAGCGATGGGGTCATCAACCTACCTTCAACATTTTTGACCCAGATTTGGTCCTGCCTGAAAGAAATGCAGGGACAAGAATGGAGCAGAGACTGAAGGAAAGGCCATCATCTCGTGGTTAGGCACCAAACCCTTACACTATTACTGATGCCAGTTCTGTGTTCTCAGAAGGATTCAAACATGGCCATCCTCTGAGAGGTTCTACCAGCAGCACTGAGACAAATTCAGATAGCACTGGACTGAGGTCACGAACCCTTATGTAAAAGTTAGGGGAAAGATTTAAGAAGCTTAATAGGATGGCAACCCCATAGAAAGACCAACATTATCAATTAACCCATACCTATGGAAGCTCCCAGAATCTGTGCCACAAGCTAAAGAGCATAGATGGGCTGGTCCATGGCCCCAGCACCTATGTATTGTATTCCACGGAAAATAGTACACAGTTTTTGAAACCCATTTTTTTCTCTGTCTCCAGATAAGTGTGAAAATTAAGTCTTCCTCAACCCTACATAAAGAACTATGGGAGTGGGGCAGTGGTGGCTCACACTTTTAATCCCAGCACTTGGGAGGCAGAGGCAGGCAGATTTCGAAGTTCGAGTCCAGCCTTGTCTACTGAGTGAGTTCCAGAACAGCCAGAGCTACACAGAAAAACCCTGTCTACCTCTCTCAGTGAGGTCAGACAAGGAATGCCTTGTCTGACCTCACTGAGAGAGGATGTGCCTAATCTGGTAGAAAGTTGATGCTCCAGGGAAGGAGGATGCTGGAGGTGGTTAGGTGGTTGAGAGAGGCGGCAGACTTGTTGGGTGAAAAAAGGAGAAATATCTGTTAAATAAATAGAATTAGTGATAAAGACTTCAAAGATATCATCATAAAAATGAATAAAAGGATAGCTTAACTTTCTCCCTAGGGTACTATGTACTCCAATTCTATTAATTTAAACAATTGTAATTATAAATTGAAAAGAAATAAAATAGACTAGTTTAAACAAAAATTAAATAAATTATGAATGACTTATATAATTAGATTTCACAAAAGAAAAGTCAGAAATTTTAACATGATGGAAATGAATAAATCAAATATTCTATTGCATTATTAATATACTAGAATGTGGCAAATTAAATATAATGTTTCATTTTTTTTTTCATTTTGGATTGTCAGTAGCAGAACATTTACTTTACCTATAGCAAGACAAACACATATTAAATTTCTTTTCTTCTAGCAAATATTCTTTCATAGAAAATCCTATAGTTGCTCTCAGGGATCTCTATCTCCTAGGATTATTATTTTGAATTGGTGCTCCCTCTGGAGAAAGAGGTTATTTTTGAGTCAAAGGACATCATGCAATGATGCTATATGGATTCTCTTCTTTTTATTACTTTGTTAAGAATATCATATATTTTATTTAGAGCAATTTATTGCCCTCCCCCATTTCTTCTTAGTTCCAACCCTCATCCCATACTACTGAACTTTCTGTGCCCAATTTTAAAACCCGTTCAGTTCTATTAAGGCTGTGTCTATTAGGGTTTTGTCGGTCTCCAGCTGGGAGCATGCTGCCATAGCAGCTGTGCTTTCATACATACTCCTGTCCTATTAGGAAACACCACTTCTTTGTACTCACCACCAACTCTGGCTTTAAAATCTTTTTACTTCCTCTTCCATAAGATGCCACTAAAGAGGAGGAAGTTGAGAAACAGATGTCCCACTTAGGTGTGAGCATGCCATAGTCATGTACTCCTTGATTGGTTGTGGGTCTCCCTTTGATGGCAAAAGGGAGCTTCTCTGATTAATTCTGAAAGACCCACTGATCTATGTGTATGACATGAAACTGGTAGAAGTTGACTTAACATTTTGTCCATTAGCAGAGTATGCCTTCCACAAATCCTTGACCGTGGTACCTGTGCCATGTATTTTTTTTTTTTTTGACAATTTATGAAATGGACATATATCCATTAAGAAAGTGGTTGGTTATCTCTGTTACATTCATGTCACTATTGCATGTCACAATTTTGTCAAACAGCTTTTTATTGTAGTTCACTTATTCAGGTCTGCTGAAAAAGACCAATGATTACCTTTCTCCTCTGATAATGTACTTAGGACCTTCTAGCACCCTGAAAACTAACCAATAAGGATGAAGCTGTTATGTCAGTACCAACTTGATTTCTAAATGATCTGTGGCTCAAACATATGTTATCTACAACAAGATTTGTTTTTGTTCTTGTTTTCTTTTTTTGGTAATTTTTCATACAATACACTTTTGGCATAGAGTTTTCACTACCAATAGCTCCAAGGTATCTGTCCTTACTCACACAACTTAATGTTGTTTCTCTAGCTCAACAAACACCAAAAAAACAAGCAAACAAAACCCAAATAACAAAATGATGTCCATATTGTATTGACTAATTATTCCTGAGCATGAAGCTTGCCTTGAAGTATGGTTAATAAACATAGTATCACTGCATTAATGATAGCTCATTTTCACCCTTACCACAGCCGTTAGTAATAGTCTCTTGGTTAGGAGGCACTATGTACCTACTTTCTTTTCTTGGTGCTGTGTATTTTGCTGGTGTGAACTTGTGTAGATTTTATTTGTAATGTCACATTTTATGTGAATTTTAATATATAGCAGCCTTCTTATGTCTGGAAAATTCTTCTTCCTTAGAGTTTTCTACCTTTGGCACTAACAATCTTTCTGTCTCCTATTCTGCATAGATTCATGAGGCTTAGAGATAAGGGTGTGATGACAACATTTCATTTAAAGCTGAATGTTTTTAATGCTATCATTCTGTGCCCACTGTACAGTTGAGGGTCTCTGTGTTGATACCATCTACTTTAAGAAGAATCATCTCTGATAAGGATTGAACAGTGTACTGATATATGGGTATAACAAGATAGCATTAGGAGGCATTTCATTACTATGTTTACTTTGGTGGATAACAACAGAAAAGTTTCTCCTAGGGTCCACATTAACAGGTTCTTACTGGCTAGTTCTGGATAGCCAAGAGCAATGAAAGCAATGTTATATTTTGGAGTCCATGTGAATTTACTGGTCAACAGCCCCTATAATGTCAACATTCCTGACATTGACCTATTTATCTATTTAATTAGTGTATGGTGTCTGGTAGGGGAATTTATCTCAAGCCATAAGGTAACTCCATTTAAATATATGTATTTGTTTATATTTTAGGAAATGCCTGCTCTAACATTTTCCAAGTATCAAACAAATCAGTTCAGTTACTTGAAATTTGCTCCTTGGAGGAAGTTTTCGAAAAGCCCAAAGGAATACCACACCCCAGAGCAAATAGAGGTTCTTGTTGCCCCACCAGCCAGGTCATAAAAGACCAAACAGTATCTTGAAGTCTCATGAGTGATGTCTTTGTGACACACTAGCCAAGTTATCTATTCCGATATTTCTGACACACATGCTTAAAATTTTAGAAAGGTTTCTTACCTTTATTCTGATGAATTATTCAGTAATGTTCATGCAGTGATAGGACATTCATGCCGGATTTAGTGTGTGATATAAAAAGTTCTGATACCTGAGCTTGACTTCAAAACAGGGCCACGGTAGGAAATCCAATGAACCTGAGGTGAGAAATAGTAAAAGTTTAAAGCATATGAGGGACTGTTAACTTCTTTACAAAGTCCCTAATGCTTGTTTCAGTGAGGAGAGGGGAAAGGTTAAAAAAAAGCCTACTAGAAACTATGCAGCATGGTATTCTTTCAATGTAGCAGCAAAAATAAGCAACATTGCTTACTAGTATGACAAAATAAGTAATAATTTGATTAAGAAAAAATATACATAGATAGTTTTCCTTGTGTTTTCTGAATAATAATTCACACTTCAATTGGAACATGACATATAAGTGATTGGCTAAAGGAAACTTGGCACATACAAGGAAACATGAAAGAGAGGAAGAAAATTATCATTATTATTAGATGAAATAGATAAAGTGACGAATTAATACTTTTGGTACAGGAACAAACAGGATGGTAATGATTGAGCAAGTGTACAAATATGTGTGTATGGCTTCTCAAAATATTAGAGAGTTGTAAGATAGGGTTGAAGCTAAGCTAGAATTTTCAAGCTTGAAATGTTAAAAACACAATTTTGGAAACTTGAAATCTAGAATATTCATCTTCAACATCTCTACAAATGTGAAAGTCACAAAAGAACATCGATAAAATTCATAGACTAGTTTTCATTGGCACATCCTTGTTGTATGGCATGCTGGCTTTCTTCTCCTTCTTCTCCTTCTCCTTCTCCTTCTCCTTCTCCTTCTCCTTCTCCTTCTCCTTCTCCTTCTCCTTCTCCTTCTCCTTCTCCTTCTCCTTCTCCTT
>NC_034593.1:2947042-2963727 GCF_900095145.1 Mus pahari | reverse complement strand
GCTAATATCCGCTTATCAGTGAGAGCATATCTAATGACTTCTTTTGTGATTGGGTTACCTCACTAAGGATGATATCCTCCAGATACATCCATTTGCCAAGAATTTCATAAATTCATTGTTTTTAATAGCTGAGTAGTACTCTATTGTGTAAATGTACCACAGTTTCTGTATCCATTCCTCTATTTGGGCTGGCTTTCTTAGGAGCATTTTTTATAAGTATATAAGTGGACTTTGAGTATGTTCTCATTCTTTCTGCCAGAACCTCCTATGAGTTCTCATTCGATGTCAAATAACTTCACTACTACATTTAAGTCATACACAAGCATGTTATTTTATGAATTTATTAAAAACTCTAGGATCAACAAATGAAAGAAAATTAGTGATATCTGCCTGTGATTCACTTAATTCCCTTAATCTGATACTCTATTTTCTAACCCAGAGATATTTTGAAGAGAATTGAACACTATGAAACACTACCAATTTGGGGAAAAAGAGAAATAGGATTTAGAGAATCAGTTATCTTTCAAAAATCTAATTAATAAATTACTATTAAGCAATTACTGTTATAAATAACATTCATAAGTAGTTTAAAATATAACCTTCATATTACATTTTCATTTTTAAGAACGTCTCACTTGTCATGTTCATCAATTAGTGTGTATGTGTTATAATCATAAAAAGCTCAAACTAGATGAAAGGAGAAGTATATGAAGACAGGAGAAAGAATATAGTAGTCAACTTTAAAATAGAGTTTATGTGATATCAAGTATGCTGGTTTCTTTTGATTCCCAATATCCACAATATGAAAATCATATTAAAACTCACCAATTCTAACCAATGCCAGCAGTGTAGTACCCTCTTCATTTCAGCTGGGTAGGAGAGCTGTCTAGTTTTACACTGCTTTTTCTGTTGATTTGTTTTGTTTCATTTTAGTTTTGAGATTCAATATTTCTCTTTTCTACTTATTTACTTCACTCACCTCCTAGTTCTATTAAATTTATAACCTCTTTTTGCATAAATTGTTATTGCATGCATATATGTGTAGTTATATATGTGTATAAATACATATTACTGAATATAACCTATTCAGTCAGTATAGTGTTAAATAGGGAAACATACTAGTGTATAGAATAGAGGTCATTCAGGACTGACAGATTCAGTGCAAACATGTATGTACATATTTCTGAGGATCAAACTTTCAGGAGATCTCAGTTAGGTCTTTGTTTTGCAGGTAGTGTGAACTTTGATGTTTTGTACCAGCTTGACTTTAAGGCTTCCAGTTTGCAAAATGGAATAAGAAGATGAGAAAACAAAAATGGGAAGATTATAATGCCACTGTGTTTATCCTACTTGCATTTTATTGTAAGAACAATGAAATTGTTTATTTCCACACCAGCCAAAATTGTGCTCATTGTTCATTTAGTAAATTTAAAAACCTCTTAACTATTTCAAGCAACTATTAAGTTTCTAGCATGAATGGAGAAGGGAACCATTAGTAGTTAATGGCTGATTCTAGAAGCTGAAGGTACAGGAGCCACTTCTTTGATGACATAGCAAATGGTAGATTGTTCATGAACAAGTAGATGGCTTCATACCTAAGAGGATGTGAGCAGAACAGAGCAGAATCTGGGACAATTAATAGCAAAGAGTGGGTGACATGATATTGGAAGGGTGATGCAGTGGAGCGCATAATCGTAGAGTTAGAGGAAGCATTGTGGATGAATGTTATCAAAGCATATTGTATATATGTATGCAATTTTAAAATAACAAACACTTTAGAAAGTATTAACAACATTTTACTCTGTGTTAGTCTACACTTTGCTAAATCTTTTCAAAATAGCCAAATGGAACCATATATGGGGAATGGGAAGAAGGATGTTATTGCGAGATGAATAGTATAACACAGATGATATGAGGGGAAGGAGGTTTGTGAAAAGTTAAAGAAGATATGAAAGAGAAGTGTATGGGGAAAGGAATAATTAAAACTAAGGTTATTCGATGAACAATATGAAACTATAGTATTTTATAAGCTTCATCTATAAATATTAACTTATCTTAATATACATAGTATTTATATATTACACATTTTAAAGTAATTTATTTGAAGTTACTTTACATAGAGAATAATACTCTCCTCAAGAATGTGTAAGTTACTCAATAAATGTCCCAGTGCTAGGAGTAGGATATATTTGTTTGATTTGTGGTTAGAGAGAGCGATCCTCTAAAGTGTCAAGAACTAAACATATCACATCATATTTTTATGATGAGACCATATTAAAGAAAATACCACAGCTTTTACTCCCAAGAAATGCAGAAATCAAGTAATGACAGAGGAGTTTCTTGCAGTGGCAAGTTACATATTATCACAAAGTGCTGTACAGCCTGCTAAGAGAAAATAGTGTCAAAGATCTTCTTCAATTAGGAACCCTGTGAACTACAAGGACATAAATATATGTCTATTTGTACAATAATGGCAAAAATGTTAAAGAGGTAACCAAGAATGTTTTTGATGTAACATATACTACTCTTTTTTTATTAGATATTTCCTTTATTTACATTCCAAACATTAACACCTTCCAGAAACCCCCTATGCCATCCTTCCTCCCCCTGCTTCTATGAGGGTGGTCCCTAACCCACCTGCCAAGTCCCACCTCCCTGCCCTGGCATTCTAATACACTGGGGCACCATGCCTTCACAGGACCAAGGGCCTCTTCTCTCATTGATATCCAACAAGGCCATCCTCTGCCACATATGCACCTAGAGTCATGGATCCCTCCATGTGTACACTTTGGTTGGTGGTTTAGTCACTGGGAGCTCTAGGAGGTCTGGTTGGTTGATATTGCTCTTCCTATGGGATTGCAAACCCCTTCAGCTCCTTCAGTAATTTTTACAACTCCTCCATTTGGTACCTCATGCTCAACCTAATGGTTGGGTGCAAGCATCCCCCTCTGTATTTGTCAGGTTCTGGTAGAGCCTCTCAGGAGACAGATATATCAGACTCAGCAAGCAGTTCTTGGCATCCAAAGTAGTATCCCTGTTTGGCAGCTATATAGTATTGATCCCCAGATGCGACAGTCTCTGGATGGTCTTTCCTTCAGTCTCTGCTCCATACTTTGTTTCCATATTTCCTCCCTTGAATATTTTGTTCCACCTTCTAAGAAAGACTGAAGTATCCACACTTTGGTCTTCCTTCTTGAGCTTTATGTGGTCTGTGGATTGTATCTTGGATATTCTGGAATTTTGGGCTAATATCTACTAATCAGTGAGTGCATGCTATGTGTGTTCTTTTGTGATTGGGATACCTCACTCAGGATTATAGGTTTTAGTTCTATCCATTTGCCTAAGAATTATATGAAGTCATTGTTTTTAATAGTTGAGTAGTAATCCATTGTGTAAATGTACCAAATTCTCTCTATCTATTCCTCTGTTGAAGGACATCTGGGTTCTTTCCAGCTTCTGGCTATTATAAATAAGGCTGCTATGAACACAGTAGAGCATGTGTCCTTGATATATATTGGAGCATCTTTTAAGTATATGCCCAGACATGGTATAGCTGGGTCTTCAGATAGAAGACAAATTCTATGTCCAATTTTCTGAGGAACCCCCAGGCTAATCTCCCAAGTGGATGTACCAGCTTGCAATCCCATCAGCAATAAAAGAGTGTTCCTTTTTTTCCACATCCTCACCAGCATCTGCTGTCACCTGAGTTTTTGATCTTAGCCATTCTTATTGGCCTTAAGTGGAATCTCAGGGTTGTTTTGATTTGAATTTTCCTGATGACTAAGGATGTTGAAGATTTCTTTAGGTACTTCTCAGCCATTCAAGTTTCCTTAGTTGATAATTCTCTGTTTATCTCTGTTCTGCATTTTTAATAGGATTATTTGATTCTCTGGAGTCTAACTTCTTGAGTTCTTTGTATATATTGGGTATTAGATTTCTATTGGGTATTAGATTTCTATTAGATGTAGAATTTGTAAGATCTTTTCCCAATCTGTTGGTTGCCATTTTTGCCCTTTTGACAGTGTCCTTTGCCTTACAGAAGCTTTGCAATTTTATGAGGTCCCATTTGTCTATTGTTGATCTTAGAGCATAAGCCATTGGTGTTCAGTTCAAAAAAATTTTCCCCTGTGCACATGTGTTTGAGGCTCTTCCCCAATTTCTCTTACATTACTTTCAGTGTATCTGGCTTTAGTACAAGAAGATAAGAATGGATCAATTTGCATTCTTCTGCATGTAACATGCTGACCACCAGTTGAACCAGCACCATTTGTTGAAAATTCTGCCAATTATCCACTGAATGGTTTTAGATATTTTGTCAAAGATCAAGTGACCATAATGTGTAGGTTTATTTCTGTGTCTTCAGTTTTATCCCATTGACCTACCTGCCTGTCTCTATACGGAATGCCAGAAAGCTTGAGGTAAGTAAAGGTGATTCTCTCAGAAGTTCTTTTATTGTTGAGCATAGTTTTTGCGATCTGGATTTTTTTCTTCTTCCAAATTAATTTGTAAATTACTCTCATTCTGTGAAGAATTGAGTTGGAATTTTGATAGGGAGTGCATTGAATCTGTAGATTGCTTTTGTCAAGATAGCCATTTTTACTATATTAATCGTGCCAATCCATGAACATGGGAGATCTTTCCATCTTCTGAGATCTTCCTCAATTTCTTTCTTCAGAGGCATGAAATTCTTGTCATACAGATCACTTACTTGCTTAGTTAGAGTCACACTAAAGTATTTTATATTATTTGTGACTATTGAGAAGGATATCATTTTCCTAATTTGTTTCTCAGCCTGTTCATTCTTTGAATAGACAAAAGTTACTAATATATTTGAGTTAATTTTATATTCAGTCACTTTGTTGAAGTTGTTATAAGGTTTAGGAGTTCTCTGGTGGAATTTTTGGTGTCACTTATGTATACTATCTTATCATCATCAAATAGTGATATTTTAACTTTTTTCTTTTCAAATTTTATCCCTTTGACCTCCTTTTCTTGTGCAATTGCTCTAAGACTTTGAGTATTATATTGAATAGTTAGGGAGAAAGTGGGCAGACTGTGAAGTTCTGGATTTTCATGAGATTGCTTCAAGTTTCTTTCCATTTAGCTTGATGTTGGCTATTGGTTGGCTGCATATTGCTTTTCCTATGTTTAGGGATGCACCTTCAATTCCAGATCTTTTCAAGACTTTTAACATGAAGGGATGCTAAATTTTGTCAAATGCTTCCTCAGAATATAGTGAGAAGCTCGTGTGGAATTTTTTCTTTGAGTTTATTTTTATAGTGGATTATGTTGATGAATTTCTGTACACTGAATCATCCCTGCATACTTGGGATGAAACATACTTGATCATAATGGATGTAGTAGATTATGTTGTTATATCTCCCTTTTCATTTCTCTTTTTGTTAATTTGGATACTGTCTCTAAGCCTTCTGGTTAGTCTGGCTAAGGGTTCATCCATCTTGTTGATTTTCTCAAAGAACCATCTTCCAGTTTTGTTGATTCTTTGTATAGTTCTTTTGTTTCTACTTATTTGATTTCAGCCCTGAGTCTGATTATATCCTGCTGTCTACTTCTCTTGGGTGTATTTCCTTTATTTTCTTCTAGAATTTTCAGATGTGTTGTCTAGCTGCTAGTGTATGCTATCTCCAGTTTCATTTTGATGGCAATCAGAGCTATGAATTTTCCTCTTATCACGCTTTCATTGTGTCCCAAAAGTTTGGGTATGCTGTGCCTTCATTTTCATTACATTCTAAAAAATCTTTAACTTCTTTCTTTATTTTTTCCTTGACCAAGTTATTATTGAGGAGAGTGCTATTCAGCTTCCATGTGAATGTGGACTTTTTGTTGTTTTTGTTGTTGTTGATGACCAACCTTATTCTGTGGTGATCTGGTAGGATGCATGGGATTATTTCAATCTTCTTGTATCTGTTGAGGTCTGATTTGTAACCTCTTATAAGGTCAGTTTTGGAGAAGGTATCATGAGGTGCTGAGAAGAAGATATATTCTCTTGTTTTATGTTTAAATTCTCCATAGATATCTGTTAAATTCATTTAGTTCATAACTTCTGTTAGTTTCNCTGTGTCTCTGTTTAGTTTCTGTTTATATGATCTTTCCATTGCTGAGTGTGGTGTGTTTAAGCTTCCCACTAGTATTGTGTGAGGTGCAGTTTTTGCTTTGAGCTTTAGTAATGTTTCTTTTATGAATGTGCGTGCCCTTGCACTAGGGACATCGATGTTCAGAATTGAGAGTTCATCTTGGTAGATTTCTTTTGATGAGTATGAAGTATTCTTCCTTATCATTTTTGATAAGTTTTGGTTGAATGTCGATTTTGTTCTATATTAGAATGACAACTCCAGCTTATTTCTTGGGAAAATTTGCTTAGAAAAGTGTTTTCAGCCTTTTGTTCTGAGGCAGTGTCTGTTTTTGTCACTGAGGTTCATTTCCTGTATGCAAGAAAAATCCTGGATCTTGCTTATGTATCCACTCTGTTAGTCTATGTCTTTTAATTGGGGAATTTAGTCCATTGATGTTAGGAGATATTAAGGAAAAGCAATTGTTGCTTTCTGTTATTTTTATTGTTAGAGGTGGAACTATATGTGGGTATCTTCCTTTGGGTTTGTTGAAAGAAGAATACTTTCTTACTTTTTCTAGGGTATAGTTTCCCTCCCTGTGTTGAAGTTTTCTATATATTATCCTTTGTAGTGGTGGATTTGTGTAAAAGTATTGTGTAAATTTTTTTGTCATGCAAATCTTGGTTTCTCCACCTATGAGTACAGTAGCCTTGGCTGTCATTTGTGCTCCCTTAGCATCTGTATGACATCTCTTCAGGATTTTCTGGCTTTTAGAGTCTCTGGTGAGAAGTCTAGTACAATTCTGATAGATCTGCCTTCATATGTTACTTGACTTTTTTCCCTTACTGCTTTTAATATTCTTTCTTTTTTATACACATTTGATTTTTTATTATTATGTGAGAGGAGGAATTTTGTTTTTGGTCTGGTCTATTTGGAATTCTGTAGGCTTCTTGCAAGTTCATAGGCATCCCATTCTTTAGGTTAGGGAAGGTTTTTTCTGTATTTTTCTTGAAGATATTTACTGGACCTTTAAGTTGAGAATCTTTGTGCGCTTTCACACCTATTATCCTTAGGTTTTGTCTTGTCATTGTGATCTGTATTACCTGGATGTTTTTTGAGTTAGAATCTTTTTGCATTTTGCATTTCTTTGACTGTTATATCAATGCTTTATATGGTACCTTCTGAACCTGAGATTCTCTCTTCTATCCCTTTTATTCTGTTGGTAAAGCTTGCATCTATGACTTCTGATCTCTTTCCTAGGTGTTCTATCTACATGGTTGTCTCTCTTTGTGATTTCTTTGTTGTTTCTATTTCCATTTTTAGATCCTGGATGGTTTTGTTCAATTTCTTCACCTGTTTGGTTGTGTTTTCCTTTAATCCTTTAAGAGATTTTTGTAGTATAGTGCTCAATACTCATCAGAGAGGTTCATAATAGGTCAAGGCACAGAGATTTTCCATGTATTGTTCAAATGGAATATTACTCACACACACATACACACACACACACACACACACACACACACACACACACACACATACACACACCACTTTCAATCCTCGGGGATTATGGTTAAAAAGGTAGATGAAAGATTTCCTGAATTGGAGGTCTTGAAGGATTAAGAAAAACAATATCTTATGGACACAACTAAACTACGGTGCTCGTAGATTCAAAATGCCTATAGTTTCCTGCATAAGTCCTGTATAATATCAAGGCAATCACCATTATCGCATGGATATGAAGGTGGTCATGAGCTTCCATCCCTAACTGAGCAATATAGAGAGCATCTCTTGTTCATTGTGGATTGAGAGTTGTAGAAGCATTGCCTGTCAATAAGAAGCTGATAGCCTATCAGCAAAAAGCAGGAAAGAGGTGAAGGTTCCAGTAGGGAAATTGGAACTCTGGGAGTTAGTCAGGTATGGGTAGGCCTGCCACCTGGACTCTAGGAAGTGAGATTATGGAGCTAAGGAGAGGTAACCAGCCACATGACAGAACTTAAACTCTTTTAAACTAGACAATTGAGTTATGAGCAAAAGAGAACCAGCCAAGGCTTAAGACCTAGGAATTTGTTATTAAATAATAATCCTCTGAATCGTTATTTGGGAACTTGGATGTGGGTCAAAAGAGCTGGTGGTTAAAGAGGAACTACTGTGAGCTATGGTTTGTTTGTTTGTTTGTTTGTTTGTTTTATGGTGTTACCCCTGGTAGACAGATGACACTCCAATGGATGACCTTTTACCCATGAAAATATGGAAAGTATAGACTGGACTTAATGAGTTATTAAAAGAAACAAAGGAAACTGGTAGCAGTTAAGGGAATAAAACTATGAGCCTGGGAGGACTTAATGGGGAAGAATGTGGATGAATTTGATCATCAAAGCACACTGCATGAAATTTCAATGAAATAATAAAAATACTATGGAAAGAACAGGTCACAAACATTTGTATTTATACTGTACCTGCATAGAAGATTTATTTGACATGTAGATAAAGATCAAGTTCTTTCTTGCTAATAATGAAGCACTGGGAAAAATCTGGGAGGAAAATAGAATTGGAATGTTACTAAATGCCTTTGAATACCTAAGGGTGGCATTAAATGCAACACATATGTCAGAAGTTATAGGTAGAAATTATGGGAAAATGTTTAAGAAATTTCCAAAGTCATAAACTTATCTGCTATCAAAAATGTGAACTGATGATTTAAGAATTTTCAAAAAATGGTCTACTCTAAAGAGGTTGGAGAAGTCTGGTATTCCTTGGCTTAGTGTCCATAAACAGTTTTTAAGGCTCAGGGAAATTGCAATTATAGAGTAGATATGATGAATAAAACTTAATCCACCACAATGGGAAGGCCCAGATGATAAGCTTTCCACTAATCCTATGAAATAAAAGATGATCTGAGGGGCACCAGCACATTTGCAATATTTGTTTTTGTTTGTTGTTGGCCCTTTACAAAGTTAGGGTTGGAGATATTGTTGCTCAGTTGCACGAATTAAGTGAAATGAGTTTAATTGGTCCCTGAAATCACAGGGGCCGGGTGACAGCATTGAATCACCAAAGGCAAGATAGTCATAGTTCTCCTAGTTTAGTTCAGGATAATCAATCAGTGTTTCCAGGCATGAAATATATAAGAAAAGCACTGTGTTGCTGTTTGATCTGTATAAGAAGAAAAAAAAATCTTAAACAAACTAAAGAAAGGCTAAAATTTATTGTGGCAAAATGGAATCTCAGCTTGTTAAACAATTTCCAGAATTGAGATAGCGTGTAGACCTAGAATCTCTTGAATGAAGGGATGGCCATTCTTCTCTTAGGATAAAAATATCTAAACTTTACTCTTTGCCCTTCTACTGTTCCTCCTCAGAGGTACCTATAGTCTCTTACAAAGGTAACCGAACAATGTGAGAAAGGTAATAATCAGACTTTAGGGCCCTTATTGGATACTGCTTCTGAATTGACACTGGTTCCTGGAGACCCTGAGAATCATTGTTGTCCTCCAGTTATAGGCTTATACAGGTGAAGTAATTTACAAACTTTGGCTGAAGTCTGATTCACAGTAGATTCTGTGGTCTCCAAACTCATTCTGTGGTTATTTCTCTTGTCTCAGAATTTATCATTGGGATAGATATAGTTGAAGTTGTTAAAATTCTCACATTGGTTCCCTGGCCTGTGGAGTGAGGGCTGTTGTGGTTGGGAAGGTTAAATGGAAGCCTTTTGAGTTGTTTTTGGCCAAGGAAAATAATGAATCAAAATAGTATCCTATTCCTGGAGCAAATTAGTCCTGCTATCAACCTATCAACAGCTTGAAAGATTCAGGGATGGTGGTTCCCACCACATCTCCCTTTAACTCTCCTATCTGGCCAGTGCAGAACATAATGTATCATGGAAAATGACAGCTAACTATTGGAAAACTCAATCACGTAGTGACTCTGATTACAACTGGTATACCATATATAGTGTTCTTACTTGAGAAAATTAACATATCTCCTGGCAAATGGTAGACAGTACTTGATCTAACAAATATCTTTTTCTTGGTACCTGTTCAGAAAGACCTCTAGGAGCAATAGGCTTTCAGTTGGCAAGGCCAGCAGTATATCTTTAGAGTTGTTCCTTAAGAATACATTCACTTTCCAGCCTTGTGTCATAATTTCGATAGAATTTTATTGTTTATCTCTTCCATAAAATAAAGTGAGCAGGACGTTGCAATATTTTGTACTAATGATAGTAACATATATTCACATCAGAGGATGAGAAATAAATCCAACCAAAATCTAAAAGTCTTCTAACTCATTGAAATTCTTTGCGTCCAGTTATGTGGGGCATATAGAGATATTGTTTCTAAGGTTAAGAGAAGGAGCCTTATTGCACCTTGACATCTCATTCCCAAGAAACACAACATTTAATTGGCATATTTGGACTCTAGAAGCAGCACATTCTTCATGCAGGTGTGTGGGGAATGGTGGACTCGTCTCCTGTCGAGCTGAGGTCTGAACTCCGGTGGTCATAATTGACCTACATGACACAGTAGGTGTTCCCTCATGCTCCTGGAACTCCGGCTCCTGCCTAAGGTACACCTCCCACAGCCCCCACAAGAGAAGCATGGTCAGTAGTCATGTAAGCAATGGCCCAAGCTTCTGACCTTCAGGCTAAACTCCTCCCCAGTACCTAGCAACAGTGAAGACCATAAAAAGGGGTCTTCAGCCCCACCATGCTCTCTTACCCTCTCATTCCTTTGTCCTCTCACTTCTCTCTCCTCTCACTTCTCTCTCTTCTTCCCTTTCTTTTTGTCTTCTTCTTTCCTCTCCTCTCTCCCTCTTTCTCTTTCTCTCTAGTCTTTCCTCCCTCCCTCCCTCCCTTTCTCTCTCCCTATCTCTCCCTTTTCTCTTTCTCCCTGCATTTCTATAAGAAAGCCCTTAAACCATAAAGTCTCTGCTCTGCTCCATCAAGGCCTGCTGTGCACTCTGCTCAGTGCTGGGAACTTCTTCTCCTATTCCCTCCCTCCTGAAACCCTGGGGTGCTGGCAAGGTAGCCCCAGGGAGGGGTCCCCGGTCAGGGACTGCCCATTTTACACCCCTGCTGCGTGAGTCAGGCATGCTCACCCTGGGCCCTGTGGGAAAGTGTCCCCGCAGCACCTCAACACCTGTCCACCTGCCCAAAGCACAGGGGAACTTTGACTGGATGCTAGGCCCAGTTTCCTCCCCTTTTTTCCCAGGCCTCCCCTGGAGCTCCCCCTTTATTTTGTTTTGTTCCCAACACAGGTGTGTTACTCCATCCTATATATCAAATGACTTGAAAAGATGCTAGCCTTATGTGGGGCGTGGAACAGAAGGAGGCTCTTCATGGATCCAGACTGCTCTGTGGGCTTCTCTACTCTTGGACAATATGACCCAGTGAACTTGAGGTATCAGTGGCAGAGAGAGACGTTGTTTGGAGGCTTAGGAAGCCCCCTACAGATGAATCACAGAAGAGGCCTTTGGGATTTTTGAACAAGGCTCTACCATCATCTGCAGACAACTATTCTTCCTTTGAAAGACAGCTAATGCCCTGTTATTGAGCTTTAGTAGAAACTAAACCTTTGACAATGGGCCAACAAGTTATCATGTGACCTGAGTTATCCACTCTGTTATCTGATTCACCAAGTCACAAAGTAAGACATACAAAGCAGCAATTTATTATCAAATGGAAGTCTTTTTATACATGATTGGGCCTGAGCAGGTCCTGAAGGCACAAGCAAGTCACATGAAGAAGTTTCCCAAATGCCTCTGGTTTGTATTCACATTACAATATCATCTGTTGCCTAGTATGCACCTGTGGAGGAATTTCCCCCTAATTCATTGATTTGATAATAAAGACAAGAAGCCAATACTGGATGAAAAGGAGGAGGTGGGTCTTCCAGGTCTAAGAGAGAAAGAGGGGACTGGGGAGGAAGAAATGGCTTTTTGTATGGCAAAGTGGGAGCAAAAGGAGGCAAGACATAGTTAGGCCAATAGTGTTCAATAGTGACATGATAACAGGTTGAATATTGGACCACTTTAGTTTGGCAACAGGGATGAAGAGGATGATCTCATATCTCTGGAGACACAGAGCTGGCATTTGTGGGAGAGTAGTTGGCTAGGAGAAACATGTAGTCTCCATCTCCTATGCTCCAGGCTGGGAACAGACAGAGACCACACTGGTGTTTTGCTGGTTTAGCGTGGATTTTTTTTTTTGTTTTTCGAGACAAGGTTTCTTTGCGTAGCCCTGGCTGTCCTGGAACTCACTCTGTAGATCAGGCTGGCCTCGAACTCAGAAATCCACCTGCCTCTGCCTCCCAAGTGCTGGGATTAAAAGCATGCACCACCACTGCCCAGCATCATGGGTTATTTTTAAAACTACACACTATGTGAATCTGTAGCCTCATGGGATGTTCCTTATGGGTGGTTGACTGAGGAAGACTAGAGCTTGGTTTATTGGTGGTTCTACATGCTATGCAGAAACCACCAAGAAGTGAATAGCTGCAGCATTACAGCACTTTCTGAAGCAATCTTGAAAGACACTGGCTGTGATGGTTTATATATGCTTGGCCCAGGGATTGACACTATTAGGAAGTGCAGCCTTGTTGGAGTAGGTATGTCACTGTGGGTATGGGCTTTAATATCTTTTCCTTAGCTGACTGAAAGCCAGTCTTCTAATAGCAGCCTTCAGATGAAGATGTAGAACTTTCAGCTCTGCCTGCATCATGGTTTTAGATGCTGCCATGATCCCACCTTGATGATAACGGACTAAAACTCTGAACCTGTAAGACAGCCCCAATAAAATATTTTTTATTATAAGACTTGACTTGGTCATGGTGTCTATTAACGGCAGCAAAACTCTAACTAAGTCACTGACCAAAGGAAATCTTCATATTGGATAGAAGAACTTCAGGCAGCACATTTGAGTAAACATTTTGTTTTGAAGGCGAAATGGCCAGATAGGTTATTATTTAATGATTCATGAATTGTAGCTAATGTATTCATCAAGTATTTGGAAAGAGGATAATTGAAAAATTGTTGAGAGGAACATATGGGAAAACATGTGGATAGATCTCTCCAAATGGGCAAATGATATGAAGACACTTTGTACCATGAAAATACTCATCAAAAGGTGACTTCAGCTGGGAAGATTTCAGTAGTCAAGTAGATAGAGTGACCCATTGTGTGGGCTGTCAGCCTCTTTCCCTAGTCATGTCTGTCATTCCCCAGCTGGCCCATGAAAAAAGTAGCCATGATGGCAGAAATAGTGGGTATGCATGGGCTTGACAATATAGACTTCTGCTCACCAAGACCAACCTAGCTACAGCTGCTGCTATGCATCAGATAGGCCAACAGTAGAGACCACACTCAGTCCATCCCAGTTGTGGCACATTTCCCTGGGATGTTCAATAGTGACATTATAGCAGGTTGAATATTGGACCACTTCAGTTTGAAAGTGGAAGTAGTTACTTATTCTTGTTATGGGTTTATCTTTCCCGCCAGTGATATTTCTGCCTAACACATAGACTTACAGAATGCCATAACCACCTTCTTGGTATTCCGCACAGCCTATTTCTAACAAAAGAATTCACTTACCAGACAAAGAAGTGAGTCAGTGGAACGATAATCATGCAACCCATTAATCTGATGTTTCTAACCATCCTAAAGCAGCTTGCCTGATAAAAAGATGGACTATTCTTTGGAAAGCATTGCTATAGCATTAATTAAGTGGCAGCTGTCTGGAGGGCTGAGGCAAGGTTCTCCAGAATCCAATATATGCTTTGAATCAGTGCTCAATATGTGGTGCAGTTTTTGACTTAGTCAGGATTCACAGCTCCGGGAATTAAGAGAAGGAGATAGTTACACTTAATCAAGCTTCCTGACCCACTAGGGAAATGTTTGCTTCCTGGTCCAAAGCCCTTAAGTTTTTCTGGCCTAGAAGTTTTGGTATTACATAAGTAGGAGCTTCTTTCAGGAGCCAGAGACAATTTCACTGAACTGGAAACTCAGACTTCCCTCTGGCTACTTTGGACATCTGATGTCCTTAAGCCAACAGGCTCAGAAATGAATAACAGTGTTAAGAGACTGATCAGATTTAGCAAGGAGAAATTGTATTGCTTCTCCACAATGGAGATAAAAAATATTATGTCTGCAGTGCAGGAGGTGATTTAGGTTATTTCTTGGTCCCACCATGTCCTGTGATTAGAGTCAAAGGGAAGCTGCAATAGGCTAATCCAGATGGGCACTGAACTACAGGGAATGTAGGTATGGGTTACCTCTTCAGAAAAAGAGTCAAGAATTGTTTGAGTTCTTGTCAAGTGTGAGAAAATACAGAATGAGTAGTAGAGGAATGTAGTTATAAATATAAGCTAAGGTCAAATGACCATTGCAGAAAAGAGAATTATGCTTGACATGAGTGTTTCTGTCATATTTTGTTAAAAATGTGTTTTGTTTTCTCAATTTTTTATTATGTGATATAACATCACTTAAGAGAGTACCAGCAACCCCCAGAGCTCATGTCTCTAGCTGCATATGTAGCAGAAGATGGTCTAGTCAGCCATCATTGGGAAGAGAGACCCCTTGGTCTTGCAAATTTTATATGTCCCAGTACAGGGGAATGCCAGGGCCAAGAGGGGGAGTGGGTGAGTGGGGGGGGAGGGTATATGGGATTTGGGGGATAGCATTTGAAATGTAAATGAAGTAAATACCTAATAAAAATTGAAAAAAAAAGAGAGTACCAATGATTAACATATTTAAGATTGAAATACTAAAAGAATGTCCCTCAAGAAACATCCCTACATAATCTGAATGTATAGTTTGTTTGGGATTGCTTAAGGACCTGGTAAAGTTTATAATGTATGTGTGGTTATAAGTGGAATATGTATGTGTAGGTGTAATCATAATGTGGTTAGTGTTTTCATTTGGAAATTCAGCATGACATCAGGGGATATGACTGGCTATTCTTGATTGTCTACTTGAGTTTTGGAATTAACTAAAAACAAAATGACTGGGAAAATCTATGAGGGATTATTTTTTTCTTAATGAAATCTTTTGAAGTGGGAAGACTCACTTCTAAACCAGAACTCTTGAAGTGAAAAGATCTAACTTTACTATGTTCTCATCTTCTACTGGGATCCTATATAAAGGACATATAAGGAGAAAGAAGGAAATACTCTTTCCTTGCTTGCTCTCTTCCTCTCTTGAAAATCCATTTGTCTTGAATATTAGATACTACTTCAATGGGATTCTGACATAAACTGGAGCCAGCAGATACATCCAGTCTCTTGTACTGATCAACTACTGGATTCTTGGTTCTAACTTTCACCATCAGCCATTTTTTATATTAGCTTTATCAAGGCCTGTAAGACATTCTAGTCAATTCCCCAATGTGTGAATTTATTATAGAGAACCATAACTAATACACTAACTTATCTACTTATTGTTAATATTGTGGGAATCTTTCTGGAACAAATATTATAACACCAATGAGCCTGGAAGAAAGATGTCATTGGTGAACCAAAGCTCAAGATAGTCACTGAAAGGCCTTTGTCTCAGGTCAAGTTCAAACCGTCACTTTATACTCTAAAACCACAAGGTTGAGCAGGCAATCAGAAGCAGTCAAGAGTTGTTAAAGATACTGTTCCATTATTTTAGCTATCCATCCCGGTCATAATTTCATGTTGCATGTGAAGTGTGTTTGGCATATAGGCAATGCAAATAGCACTTTAAGTAAATTACTACTAAATCAATAAATCAGTGTCTAATAATTGGTGTTTTCTACTTTATATTACCTCACTGACATGATGGAGTATTTATTTGTAAAACTTGTTATACAAAGTAGAAACTTATAAATCTCAGTATCCAAAATGCTACTGCCCAAGGCCTTAGTAAGTTGTCCAGGTAATAGTGCTGGGTAACTTTGGTTGCCAGCTTGACTATATAAGGTATTAACAAGTGCTTAAGGAACTGACCATCTAAGAGATTTTTCTTGATTAGATAATTTGAGGGGGAAGACGTACCCTAAATGAGGTGGGTCATTGGAGGTGTAAAGACTCTCACTCTAGGCCACATCCCCTGGTGTCAGCCTATAGAAAGTACAAATGAAGCATTTGTTCTTTGACCTTCACTCCAACTCACTGGTAAGTTCATGTATTCTCTGGTATTAGAGACTCCTGGGCTCAATGACCATTGGATTCTTGGACCTCTCATGGAGGAACAGTCTTTTTTGTAATAATCAGACCACAGACTGTAAACCACTCATATATATGTTGTATCAGTTATGTTTATCTAGATAACACTGCTTAATAAGAGTATTAGAGTTAAATTTATGATCTTCTATCAAATATGTATATTCTTTTTATACTTTTTTCAATTTTTATTACATATTTACTTCATTTACATTTCAAATGCTATCCACAAAGCCCCCTATCCCCCCTGGTCCCCTACCCACCCACTCCCCCTTCTTGGCTCTGGTGTTCCCCTGTTCTGGGGCATATAAGGTTTATAAGACAAAGGCACCACTCTTCCCAATGATGGCTGACTAGACCATTTTCTGCTACATATTCAGCTAGAGACACTAGCTCTGGTGGTGCTGGTTAGTACATATTGTTGTTCCACTTATAGGGTT